>NC_053022.1:195435997-195528692 GCF_003073215.2 Triticum urartu
TGATAGCCCCTTGAATGAAAAGCATGATTGCAATGATGTTATTAGAAATTCTATTAATGAAAATTGTGCTAATGATATGCAAAGTTTCAAGCTCAGGGATGATAATTTTGTTATGTCTACTACTTATTGTAATGATCATGATTAGGGTGATAATGTTTCTATGATCTCAAAATTTATTTAAGCCTCATGATGAATATGATATTGATAATAATGTTTACAATAATATTTGAAGTGGGTTTGGAAGAGCGTCAACTTTATGTAAAAATAATCCCACATATTTGGAGTGTTCAATATTATGAAATTTTTGATAGAAGTGGGTTTGAAGAGGTCTTGACTTTACTTGATGTTAATACCACTACCTTGGAAGATTGTAAAGCTTTTATGCATGTGCGTCATGGAGAGAAAAATTTATATGATAGCTATATTGTTTATGATTATGATCCTCCATGTAACTATTATGAGAGAGAGGAAAATATGGTTGTAGAAATTTTTTTGTTAGTAAATTGCCTCTCATTATGTTGAGATTGTCAATGTTTTACTCCTCTCCTTTGCATATGCCAGATATTGCTTGTCTTGATAATTTGTTTGCTTATAAATTCCTGTGCATAGGAAGTATGTTAGACTTAAATGTGTTTATCACATGTTTTATTATGCTCTTTTTGTGTTTCAATTATTATCTTTCATGTGAGCATCAATAAAATCTCAAGCCTATCTTAATGGCTATAAAGAAAGAGCTTGTTGGGAGACAAACCAATAGTTATTCTTTCTATTTTATTGTGTGCACACAATTATGGTGCTGTTGTGATTGTGTTTTAGTGTCTTAATTAGTGTTTGTGCCAAGCAAAGCCTTTGGGATGATTTGGGTGATAGTTGCTTTGATTCCGTGCATTAACTGAAACTTTTGCGTCTAGTAGAACAATTAATGTGCTTTACTGGAGTGTGATAAAATTTAGAATTTTGCACACATGATTTATATACAAATTTTCCACGTTGTTCTAATTTTTCAGAATTTTTGGAGAGTTATAGAAGTATGGTCAATGTTCAGATTACTACAGATTGTTCTTTTTTTGATGCATTGTTTCGCTTGTTTTGATGAAACTATGGATTGTATCGGGGGGTATAAGCGATGGAGAAGTTATAACGCAGTTGCTATAATGCAAAAATAAAATATAAATGGGTTTGCAATAGTACTTAAAGTAGTGATTTGCTTTATTATACTAATAGATCTCACAAGGTTTTCTTGAGTTTTGTGTGATTGAAGTTTTCAAAATTTGGGTGAGATCATGATGGATGAAAGAATAAGTAGTGGCAAGAGCCTAAGCTTGGGGATGCCCGAGGCACCCCAAGGTAATATTCAAGGAATCCCAAGCAACTAACCTTGGGGATTCCCTGGAAGGCATCCCCTCTTTCTTCTAACGACCATCGGTAATTTTATTTGGAGCTATATTTTTATTCATCACATATCATGAGTTTTGCTAGGAGCGTCTATATGAGTCTTTTCTTTGTTTTCTTTTTAGTTTGTCATAATCATCCTTGCTGAACACACTTGTTTGAGAGAACCGCACACATATCATGATTTGCTAGAATCACTATGTGCTTCACTTAAATTTTTTGAGCTAGGCAGTTGCTCTAGTACTTCACTTATACCTTTTTAGCACGATGGTGGTTATATTTTAAAGAAATATACTCTCATGCTTCACTTATATATTTTTGAGAGTTAGTAAAATTTTGAAGAACTGTTTGCACTCTCATGCTTCACTTATATCTTTTTGAGAGTTCACAAGATTAAATTTTGAAGAAATATACTCTCATGCTTCACTTATATATTTTTGAGAGTTGATAATAGTAATGGTAATTTACACAAGATATGAATTCGGTCCCAATATGATGAATATCCAAGAGGGATATAATAAAACTTTCATATAGATCATTGGATGTGATAAGCTTGATTCCTTGCAATAGTTTTGCGATATGAAGATGATAATATGTGAGTTATGCTAGTGAGTAATTGTGTTTTAGTAAGAATATTGGTTTTAAGGTTTGTGATTCCCTATGCATGCACATAAAGTCAATAGTTATGCAATGAAGTTACATCCTACTTATGGTGCATTACTCAGTGTTAGTTATGTTCAATGCATGTTTATGACTGTTTTCGTTTTTTGGTTGGTTGCTTCTCAATCTATTTGCTAGCCTCCACTTGAACTAAGCGGAAATAATACTTGTGCATCCAATTCCTTAAACCAGTTGTGCCAAATGAGTCCGCCATACCTACATATATGCGGCATTTCCATGTCGTTCCAAGTAAATTTGCATGTGCCAACTCTAATTTTTCAAAATGAATTTCCATTTTGTATACCCATACCGCTCATGAAGCGGCAGGAGGTGACCAATATTTTCCTTGCTAGGTATTTAATTCTCACAATGAGTTTTTATTCACTTGTCATTGCATGAGAGTGTGGCAGGTAACAGGGATGCCTAGTCCCGAAATGAAAAAATACTATGATAATAAATTCCTTCGGAAGTGTTGGTATGGAAGGCACCCGTGGATACAACTAGCCATGGATTGTGAAAGAATGGTGGAAAGGAAATAAACTTTAATTTCTGTTTGGGAACCACCTATGATTTTTCTAGCATGGAAGATATTGGGAATCCTCGCTCGTTTTTGTTGACAGGAAAAGCATGCCTCTCAAAATAATTTTATCTCTAGTTTAAGCTTTGAGCTCTGGCACCTCTGCAAATCTTTGCTTCCCTCTACGAAGGGCCATTTCTATTTACTTTTATGCAATATTTATTTTTATCTGAATCTCCATCTTCTATCATAAAGCACCAACTAGAACACTATTGTCACACTTGTGCATTGGGTGTAGCTAATGTTGAGTGTGTTTCATGAATGGATCAATGAATGATCATAATGGGCTAAGGATAACTTTCTTTAATGTTGATATTTTCAACATAGTTGCTTGTTGGTATACTTGAGTATGATGTTTTCATGTCAAATTATAGACTATTGCTTTGAATCACTCAAGTATAAACATCCATGCTACAAAGGAAAAGATTATATGATGAATGTGATAGGTAGCATTCCACATAAAAAATTCTGTTTTTATCATTTACCTACTCGAGGGTCAGCAGGAATTAAGCTTGGGGATGCTTGATACTTCTCCAATGTATCTATAATATCTGATTGTTCCATGCTATTATAGTATCAATTTTCGATGTTTTATATGTCCTTAGATGCAATTATATACCATTTTTGGGGACTAATCTATTAACTAAGTGCCCAGTGCTAGTTGTTGTTTTTCGCATGTTTTTTGGCTTATCAGAAAATCAATATCAAACGAAGTCCAAATGGAGAAAAAACTTTGGATTGATTTTTTCTGGACCATCAGAGACCCTAGAAGGTTCGGGAGAAGGACATAGGAGCCACGAGGGAGCGACAAGCTCAATAGGCGCTCCCAGGAGGGGCGCCCCCAGGCTTCTGGGCCCCTCGTGGCACATCAAACCCGAATTCCACCTTTATAAATACTCAAATATTCACGTGACATTAGAGAGACACACGAAATACTTTTTCCTCCGTCGCAAGTTCCAGAACCACGAGATCCCGTCTAGAGGCCTTCTCTAGTACTCCACCGGGGGGGAGGGGATTCGATCACAAAAGGGGCTCTTCATCATCCTTGACGCCCTCCGATGATGCTTGAGTAGGTTACCACAGACCTATGGGTCCATAGTTAGTAGCTAGACGACTTCTTCTCTCAATTTGATCTTCAATACAATGTTCTCCTCGGTGTTCTTGGAGATCTATTCGATGTAATGACTTTTTGCGGTGTGTTTGTGAAAGTGCAACGATCCCTAGGTGGTTTTGGTAATTCATAACAACATATAGCTCATTGAGCTAATGCTGTTCCAAGATGATTATTTCAGGAAAGCTCAATGATTGGCATGGCATGGATGTGAAAGTGGAACCCTCAAAATGCTAAGGACAAAGGATTGGCTCAAGCTCAAAAGCTCAAGACTCTTCATTTTATATTTTAGTGATTCAAGACTCTTCATTTTATATTTTAGTGATCCAAGATCACATTGAGTCTTTAGGAAAAGCCAATACTATCAAGGAGGGATGAGGTGTTGCTTAATGAGCCTCTTGCTTCATGTGCTTAGTGATATGCTCCAAAACCCTCAACTACTTTCCCATATCCACATATGACCTAAACCCTAAGCCAAACTCGGTCCTACCGATTCTTCCTATTCGGCGCCACCGAGTTTCACTTGTCATAAGCCACTGCCAAACCCTAGCAATTCGGTTCTACCGATAGGGATCTCGGTCTCACCGAGATGGGATTGCAAACTCTCTGTTTCCCTTTCGTAACTTTTCGGTCTCACCGAAAGAGTGAATTGGTCCCACCGAGATTGCAATGTAAATTCAGTGTTTCCCCTTTGTAACTTTTCGGTCTCACCGAAAGAGCAAATCGGTCCCACCGAGTTTGCCTGACCAACTCTCTAGTTAGCTAATGACCAAATTCGGTCTCACCGAGTTTGTGTAATCGGTCTCACCGAGATTACGTTATGCCCAAACCCTAACTATATCGGTCCTACCGAGTTGCATGTCAGTCCCACCGAAAATCTCTAACGGTCACTAGGTTTACATTTTCGGTCCGACCGAGTTTGTTGATTCGGTCCCACCGGGATTGGAAAACTGTGTGTAACGGTTGGATTTTTTGTGGAGGCTATATATACCCCTCCACCTCCTCTTCATTCAAGGAGAGAGCAATCAGAACACATACACCATTCCAACTCATATGTTCTGAGAGAGAACCACCTACTCATGTGTTGAGACCAAGATATTCCATTCCTACCATATGAATCTTGATCTCTAGCCTCTCCAAGTTGCTTTCCACTCAAATCTTCTTTCCACAAAATCCAAATCCTATGAGAGAGAGTTGAGTGTTGGGGAGACTATCATTTGAAGCACAAGAGCAAGGAGTTCTTTACCTACACACCATTTGTTACTTCTTGGAGAGTGGTGTCTCCTAGATTGGCTAGGTGTCACTTGGGAGCCTCCGACAAGATTGTGGAGTTGAACCAAGGAGTTTGTAAGGGCAAGGAGATCGCCTACTTCGTGAAGATCTACCGCTAGTGAGCAAGTCCTGTGTGGGCGATGGCCATGGTGGGATAGACAAGGTTGCTTCTTCGTGGACCCTTTGTGGGCGGTTGCTTCTTCGTGGACCCTTCGTGGGTGGAGCCCTGTGGGTGGAGCCCTGTGTGGACTCGCGCAACCGTTACCCTTGTGGGTTGAAGTCTCCATCAACGTGGATGTAGGATAGCACCACCTATCCGAACCACGGGAAAAACATCCGTGTCTCCAATTGCGTTTGAATCTCCAAACCCTTCCCTTTACATTCTTGCAAGTTGCATGCTTTACTTTCCGCTGCCAATATACTCTTTGCATGCTTGCTTGAATTATGTGATGATTGCTTGACTTGTCCTAAAATAGCTAAAATCTGCCAAGAACTAAAATTGGGAAAAGGTTAAGTTTTTATTTGGTCAAGTAGTCTAATCATGGGAAAAGGTTAAGTTTTTATTTGGTCAAGTAGTCTAATCACCCCCCTCTAGACATACTTTCGATCCTACAGTTTGTTGGGATCCTTTGAATTGTTAGTTTATGATCAGATCTACCCATGTATATTATTTGATCTTTCTCTGAACTATTCTATGCATGATTACTATATCTTTGTATTTCTTGTTCGATTTATTGGTTTGGTTTGGCCAACTAGATCGACTTATCTTGCCATGGGAAGAGGTGCTTTGTAATGGGTTCGATCTTACGGTGCTCAATCCCAGTGATAGAAGGGGACATGACACACATGTATCATTGCTATTAAGGGTAGAAAGATGGGGTTTATTCATACGTGAGTTTATCTTGTCTACATCATGTCATCTTGCCTAAGGCATTACTCTGTTTTTCCATGAACTTAATACACTAGATGCATGTTGAATAGTGGTCGATGTGTGGAGTAATAGTAGTAGATTTAGAATGGTTTCGATTTGTCTCGGATGTGATATCTATATATGATCATTGCCTTGGATATCGTCATAATTATTATTTGCTTTTCTATCAATTGCCCAACAGTAATTTGTTTACCCACCGTATGCTATTTTCAAGAGAGAAGCTTCTAGTGAAAACTAGGGCCCTCATGTCGATCTTTTATCATATATTAAAACCAACAATACCTTGCCGTAATTTTTTTATTTTATTTTGTATTTTTGTTCGATCTATCTGTCAAAAGCTATACCGTTTAGTCTTGCTCATAACCTTTGAGGGGTTGACAACCCCTCTACGTGTTGGTTGCAAGTATTTGTTGCTTGTGTGCAAGTGGTGTTTACTAGTCGTTGCTTGGTTCTCCTACTGGATTGATAACCTTGGTTTCATAACTTCGGGAAATACTTATATCTACTATACTACATCATCCTCTCCTCTTCGAGGAAATCGCAATGTAGCTCACAAGTAGCACCCCCAGGCTTAAAGTAGATTATACCATAATGTGCTTAAGGCTCTTATTATTTCTATGTAGGCACTTTTTACCCGTAGGTTGGAACTAGAGGGTCGAGCTTAGGAGCTGAGGCGTCAAGTTGTAGTGGAGGAGGAGCGAGTGGCTCTCTTACAGAGCTC
This sequence comes from Triticum urartu, assembly GCF_003073215.2. Taxonomy (NCBI): domain Eukaryota; kingdom Viridiplantae; phylum Streptophyta; class Magnoliopsida; order Poales; family Poaceae; genus Triticum; species Triticum urartu. Next base: position 195,442,662 of record NC_053022.1, read on the forward strand.
ACTCGCAGAAATATAATCTTCTAGGATGTAGTGGAAATTACATATAAATAGGTTATAGAGGTCACTCGTTATTTATAAACAGGTTATAGAAATTGCATATAACGTTAAGGAAATTATAGATACGTTGGAGACTATTCAAACATGCACAATTATAGATAGTTTAAGACAAGTGTGTTGAAAACATGAGATTGAATAAAAATATTATTAGATGTTTTTCCTTAATTTTATACTGTCAAAGTGTGCAGGAGTGCAACGTATGGATGGTCCGGATTCTCAATTCCGTATTTTTTTCAAAGCCGCTGAAAACACTTGACAAACATAATTGCATGGTCCGTTTCTTTCTAGATTTCATTTGTTTCATATGCAGTATGAATGCTCCTCACAATTTGTTTTTGTGTTTTATCCAGTTGGAAATAAATCTATGACATGTATATAACAAAGGATAGTTAAGTAGTAAGGTGGAAATTGAGGGGAAGTAATAAAGAATGTTGTACAAATACAAGTATTAACTAATGATAATACTATAAAAATGTGGAAGTACAGGAGAATGTAATTCGGACAAAACTATGGTAGGAAGATACATACGTGGATGGATAGCTGGAAAACTCGGTAGCTGAGCAGATATGGAGTGATCTAGGCTGGCCCATAAAGTGAGGTGAATCTCCTTATGAAAACCTAGGTGCATGTTATACACATACAAAAACTCTCTCCAAGAGTTTCTAGTGAAATATGTTTTTTCCTGATTATTGGTGACATCAAGAACAAAACTAACTCCTTCTTTTGTCTCAAGCAAGGCTGTGACTTGAGTTAAAACAGATCTCGTAATGCTAATATACTTTAAAAATGATCTCTTGCAAAGCTGGGGATGACCTGAGAAAAATAAAAGCAAGTAAACAATTGTTCTTACAGATAATTTTGAACTGAATATTTTTACAGAAAGGACACTATCTTTTAGGAAACGATGTGTAGGCTTAATACTGAAATGTAAGAAGTGTTATGTGACAAAATGTGAAAATTACAGATAGGAAGAGATGTATATTGTCCAACAGTAGGAAAAATGTCGGTACGAGTTCCATGTTAAAATTTGTATGAAATTAGGATATATTAAAAGGACATGTGGGTTGTATTAGAAGATAAATTTTTCAAATACATGATTGAATAATCAGAGGCAATAAAAAGAATGTTGGATCTACATATTGTTCAGTCAATAAGGGGGCACGTAGTGAGGGAAACATTATAATATGTTGGGGAACATAGTAGAAAACAAAAAAATTGTGCCTACGCACACCCAAGATCAATATGAAGATGCATAACGGGTTGGGATCATTATAATTACCGTCAGTGGGTTGCAGCGGAAGAAGAATGTGTCGGTGTAGATTGTACTTAGATTCCCTCAAACCGTCGATGAAAGATCCCTCATACCGCCCACGAACACTCCCTCGAACCGAAGCCCGAAAGTACAACCTCTCTACTTGGTTGCAAGCGTGCAACCTTCACGATCCGGCAGCGCTTCGCCATCTAGAGCTAATCATGACTGGAGAATTATAGAGAGGAGATTAGAACCACATGGGGATTCTAATTATGAGGACAAGAGGATTAGCCTAGCCCTAATTAGTCAACTAGGACCAACTAGAACCAGGACTAGAAGAGCTAGATGAGGCTCCAAAACTTGTGTATTCAAAAGAGCACCAAACCTCAAGTATATATATGATAAAGGGGAGAGGGAGGGCTGCTGCCAAGGGGTAAAGTTTCCCCCTTGGTGTGTCGGCTAGGGGAGAAGTCTGACTCCTCCCCTCCCAATCCGGCCTCCTTCCTTATAAGAAGGGGTGCCTCCCCTCTTGGGCCCATGTTGCCCAAGATGACTTCCACCTCTTAGCCTTTTACGACATGTTGATATTAAATTAAATATAAAATAGTTCTAAATAATTTTAGATCATTTTATATATAAGTTAATCTCCGTGGAAACATTTTCCACCTATATATATTTATCGGTAATACCTGGTATTACATGATATTCACCGAAACCCTTCTGGTGACCCCGAAACGGTTTCGGATCCTCTCAGGACTATTCCAAATATTAATGAAAAAATTACTCAAATTATTCTCATTACTCCCATCCTACTAACACTCAACATATTGTGAATTCCTTAAGCTTGTGACCGCGTAGGTTCGGTAACTCATAGACATGAACAAAATCGTTCGTTCAATGACCGATAGCTGGATCGTTCTTATATGATATTCGAGTGAACCTTTGGTTATGATGTCATGTTACCTTTGCTTTGCGATACTTTACAAACCTGGGATGCATTGGTAAACTCCTAGGTCATCACTATGCTCACTATACCGAAACTCTTTCTACCGGTTTCGTTCTTCTTTCTTGTTATTGTGTTTCGGCATCCCCATGACGAAGTCACCTATGACTGGCCAGACGATGATGGATGCCATCACACCGAGAGGGCTCTAATAATATCTCTCCATCTTCAGAGGATCAAATCCAACTTTTGAGCTATCCGGCCACTTGTGAAACTTTCCGATGAAGCTGTAAGTTGCCGTTATGATCACCGTGTTACAGATGATGTTTGAGAAATCCCAAAGCCCACCGTATGGTAAGAAGTGACCACGATACTCTCATGGTCTAAGGTACAAAATCACATGTTAACACTTCGTGTTATTACAATTGATTATAGACGATATTCACTCAATTCATAACGAACAAAATTGGGTCGATTCAATATGTTTGTTCTTCCAACATAATCTCAATGTTGTTTTGGGATTATCATTACACTTAATGACATCCTAAGATCCAGAAAACATGATCACTGATGACCCAAAAGTATAGGGGATCAATTGTAGTCCTTTCGATAAGTAAGAGTATTGAACCCAATGAGGAGGAAAAGGAAATGACAAGTGGTTTTCAGCAAGGTATTTTTTGCAAGTAACAGTAACAGATAGTTTCATAGTAGGATAATTCATAGCAAGTAACAAGTAACAATGGTAAAAAGGTGCAGCAGGGTGGCCCAATCCTTTTTATAGCATAGGGCAAGCCGTAAGGTTCTCTTATAATAAGCAAAGCGTTCTCGAGGGCACATGGGAATTGTCGTCTAGTCACTTTCAGCATGTTTAGTTGATTCACGTTTGCTACTTTGATAATTTGATATGCGGGTGGACCGGTGCTTGGATGTTGTTCTTACTTGAACAAGCAACCCACTTATGATTACCCCCTGTCGCAAGCATCCACAACTACGAAAGAAGAATTAAGTTAAATCTAACCATGGCATGAAACATATGGATCCAAATCAGTCCCTTGGGAATAACACATAAATTAGGGTTTAAGCTTCTGTCACTCTAGCAACCCATCATCTACTTACTACTCCACAATGCCTTCCCTTAGGCCCAAGTATGGTGAAGTGTCATGTAGTTGATGTTCCCATAACACCACTAAAGGAAGCAACAACATACATATCATGAAAATATCGAACGAATACCAACATCATATGATTACTTATAACATGACTTCTCCCATGTTCTCAATAACAAAAGTAACTATTCACAAATCATATTCATGTTCAATATCAGAGGTATATTGAATATGCTTAATGATTTGAACATTTAATCTTCCACCAAATAAACCAACTAGCATCAACTACAAGATGTAATAAACACTGCTAGCAACCCACATGTACCAATCTAAGGTTTTGGGACAAAGATTGAATACAAGACATGGACTAGGGTATGAGATGAGATGGTGCCGGTGAAGATGTTGATGAGGATTGGTCCTCCCATGATGAGAGGATGTGAATGGATTCGATTTCCCCCTCCCGAAGGGAGATTCCCTCGGCGGAATCGCTCCGCCGGGAGCAAAAGTGCTCCTGCCCAGGTTCCGCCTCAAGACGGTAGCGCTTTGTCCAGAAAGTCTTCTTCTTACTTTTTTTTGGGAAAATGGCTTCATATAGGAAAAGGTGTGCACCAGAGGCCTACCAGGGGGGCACAAGCTCATCGGGCGTGCCTAGGGGGGTAGGCGCTCCCCCTGATCATGTCGCTCCCTAATGCCCCCCTCCTGGTATTTCTTCCGTCAATATTTTTTATATATTCCAAAACAATTCTCTGTAAATTTTCAGGTCATTTGGAGTTGTGTGAAATAGTTATCTCTGATCTAGCCTTTTTCGGTCTAGAATTCCATCTACCGACAATCTCCTTCTTCATGTGAAACTTACAGAATAATAGAGAAAATACATTAGAATTGAACTATAAAGTGAAATAACAATCCAAAACATAATGAATAATAGTAGGAAAACATGATTCAAAATGGACATATCAATCACCAAAAACACTTGAGCTAGTCGTAGAGGCAAGACTGGCGACCTTTTATTGCACCGTTTATCATTCCACACGTGGATACCAGTTTCCACAGAATCGCATATTCCAGGATCATAGCAGTTATAGCATGAAATATAAACACTTAATTATGAATATGGAAATATAATAATAAAATATTATTGCCTCTAAGGCATATTTCCGACAGTCTCCCACTTGCACTAATTCAATAATCTAGTTATCACTTTTAACTTTTACACCAATGACAATCTAGTGTCAGTCCATGGTTTGCTTGTGGTATAGACTTTGTCCTATCCAATATGACAATCTTTAGATCCTTGTGTATCATTTGCATTTCAATGCATCTATCATGCTTTCACATGAATTCATAATTTATTTGAAACAGGCTTAGTATATATTGGATCAGTAGCAGGACCTTTGATTCCTTAGATTGAGCCATAGAATCAGTATTGAGAACAGTGTTTTATTTGCACAATCATCTAGAAACCATACTAAGTTCATAAATGAACCTTTGATTCATCACCCTCTATTGTTACTTTGCCTTCTGTCATAGAATTCACCACAATAACTTTCTTGGACAAATCACAACTTACTGTGCCACCAAAAATTATTTAATTGAAATAAAAAATTCGCTTGGAGAACCTATTGAAGATTTTTGCTGATGTATTTCTTACATGAAGCATGCATTGGTGTAACTCCTTACAACAATCTATTCACTTTCTCCGTATGCGAGAAACATGTCGTCGATACTCAACGACATTTTAACTATTGTCCTATGATCAACAATTGACCTTTCTGGTTACTTTACTCACAACTTACTTGGAGTATTGGACTTATCTGGTTATTTACATACCATGGAAATAAAACAAGTGTGATTGAAATCATGTATTTCACTCATCAGTATTTCAAGATACCGATTCTTGCTAAGAACTCCTTCGATCTGACTTTAACAGGAAAACTCTTCTTGGCCTTTTCCATACTAAACTTCTTTAGTACTTTGTTAGTATGTATTTTGGCTAAGACCTGATTGGACACTATTCTCTCCATAGATTATAATCCTTAATACAAGGACTATATTGCCTAAGTACTTTACTAAAAAACTAGTTTCAATAAAGTCTTAATCTATGTCAAGAAGTTTCTATAATTTTCAATCAACATTGTGTCATGCACACATAGTCTTTAGAAATACTATCATGCTCCCACTTACTTTTTTTTGAATACAAGCATATTTGTTCCTACCGGTGAAATCATATTACTTGATCATTTCACCAAAACAAATATTCGAACTCCTCTATCCTTGCTTCGGATCATTATAGGATCTCTTGAAGTTTGCATAGTTACTAGCATCATCTGGATCGAGAAAATACCTTGGACTGTATAAAATATACAACCTTGGTTCTATTTCCATCTCATGGGAATCATTTTGACATCCATCTGTTATATCTCATAACTAAAATATTTAGTAATTGCGATTATAATCTGAAGTGACTAAGTATTATTATAATGAAATCTCGTCATAATCAACTCCTTGGTCCTATCATAAACTATTTGCAACAAGTCAAGCATTATAAAATATTTTTATCTTTGTTAATCTATAGATCCATCACTGCACTTTCAAGTCTTTTAGAGGGTATATCAAGTTCTAAACTTAAATTATGTGTATGGATACAATCTTGGATTATTTTGGTGTATAGATGATTCTAGAGTCAGGGCCCATCAACGCTTTTCTGTGTACTATAGGTTCATTGTTTGTTTCAACAATGTTTTTTCTATGTACCATGAAGGTCTGCATGAATTTTTGTAACCTATATGGTCCATCTGCAAGTTTGAATGAAGTCTTTATATCTCATGTGGAGTCTTTCATATCCGTCATGGTAGGAAATTCTAGAATCACTTGTAGCATTTCTTTTCTTTGACCTGGTGATGAAGATTCTGCAATCTAGTCGAGTTGCACTGTCCTCCCACTCACTCTTTTGTAGAAAACATTTTCTTCAAAATTTCCGCACTCTGTGGCAAAACACTTTGCCTCAGCGTAGTGATATAGGATACTCATCCATTTGGGATAACCTACAAAGTAGCACTTTTTTCAACAAATTTGATGGCGCTCTTTTTAGTGTAAAAGCCACCATCTCTGAAGCATCACATTAAAAAGTACATTGGAAAAATAATTAATGTCATTTTTTATCACACCATGTCATACATAGCTTAATTACATCTACTCAAAACACTCTACTCTTAGTACTGTTTCTAGCGGGTGCAAGCTATAAAATATTTTTCGCAGCTCATCAGACAATCACTAAATTTGCTACAGAAATATTCTTTTCTGCAATCCAATCATAGAAACATAATTTTCTTGTTACAATATTTTCTAATTCATTCGAAAAGTCTTTTGAAACATTTCAAAAGATCCAGATTTATGTCTCGGTTAGTAAATATAATTATCTGCTTGAGTCATCCTTGAAGATAGATAAATCCACTGCTTGCAACATCACTTATTGGACTACATACATCAATATTCATATTTCCAATTACTTTGTTGCTCATTCTTTATGGCCTTGGAACGATATTTTAGTTTACTTCACTATTTGGACGAAAGTTGCAAGTGTCAGATGATTCATAATCATACGACTCGAAAGTCCATCACTACGAAATTTCTCCATGCGGGTTTCTGCAATGTGACTAAATGCAGTGCCATACATATGTGGTATTCTTTTTAGTTTTGCAACATTTACCGTTAGTGTTATGGATGTTCAGTTCTATTATCAATATTCATAACTTAAATCCTGTTCACAATAAGAGTATCGCCCTTTTGTTCATTACATCGAACAAATATTGTTCTCTTATGAACAACCTCTTTGCAACGTCTATGCAATGGGCCAGAGTGTACAAAACATCAAAATGAATTATGGCAATAAATTTAGAGGTAATATGTTGATGAAAAATTATCATATAACTCCTACAAAATTTTCAACACATATCTTAATCTCATTAATTTGTTGGTCATTAGGTCGTAGTAATTCTTCCAACGATTTGCAATAACATGCAATCGAATTGGTATTCTTGCGATCAAATTTTAAACACAATTCCCGAAGAGTTTAGTGTTTAACAATTTGATCACAATTCTCAAGAATCAAACTTTATTTGACCGACTTTCTCTACATCTTATAACTTTTATGACATTCATACCGTCTTCTTTTCCTTCTGCCTCTAAATTTCTTATAGTTTTACTTTCAATATTTCTCCCACTCAATGAAAGAATCATCTAGCTTTTCAAGAGTGGCGTGAGCCCCGAACTTCCCTAGGCATGTAAGTCTCATTACATCCTTTGCCTTGGTTCTTTCTCTTTAAGTACTCACCATCAGCTCATGACAGCTGTTCTTCCTAATTTACACATTTTAGTCTCAAACATAGTTCAACGCCTCACTAGAACATGCAAACAAACACACTTCCGTAGATATCATATATCTTTGAACCTTTGTTTGTGTCGGATTCAGGGCTCCGCAGACCCAAGAAAGGTTCGAACTCTAGGGCGTGTGCGAAGAACTCAACCTCTCAAGGCAACCAATCGTCTCTCTGATGGCCTAGCTCGATGAACAGGGAAGGAAAGAGACATGACAGTTTACCCAGGTTCGGGCCACCTTGCGATGTAAGACCCCCCCCCTCCTGCTTTGAGGTGGATTAGCCTCGCAAGGGGCTGCGAATGAACTAGTACAGAGGAAGAACAACCACAGGAGGTCTTTTCTTGTGTATGTGTGAGCAAGGGAAGTCTCTCCCTTCCTACGGTGGTGGCTAAGGTATATTTATAATGGCCTTGGTCCTCTTCCTCCAAACGAATGCGGGAAGGGATCCCACAATGGCCAATTCTGAAGGGGGATAGGAAGGACATCCTATCCTGACGAAAGGTGTTTTCTCCTGCAAAGCTTTTGGCCGTGACGCCGTGGTGGGATTCGTGATGACATCCGTCCTGTCATCCTGGCGGTCTTGGTCTTATTACACCGGAATGGAAACCTTTGGGTGATTCCCTAGGACTCTGCGCCTGTGCTTGCCTCCTTAGCACCAAAGAGGAAACCTATTTCCCTACGCCCACTGGCGCCCACCTGGCCTTGGTCTTCTTGGCTTGCATCACCCAAACCTCATGAGATGGGCGCTTGCATAGGAATCTCCGCTCCTTAGGAGCCAAACTCGGGGGCCGCTCCCTCCGGAGGTCTTGGTGTAGTCCACCTCGCGAGGCTTGGCTCCTCGTGATGGTATTGTCTTGCTGATGCTGAAGGTGGGCTGTACCAGGCCGCCGATGGAGCCACGCCGTGGGCCGCAGATAGTCAAGTCTGGGTACCCTGGTTCCCAGAATGCTGACAGTCGCCCCCAGGCCCAAGGCATGCTCGGACTTGGCTTCGAGGCGAAGCCAAAGGCAAGGGCGAAGCGCCGCGGGCCCCAATCACATGCATGCCAAGTCGATGCATGGTGCTTGATGGGACGTGGGTGCCTCCACTCCCCCATGCTGCCTCGACAACCGTCCGACTTGACAACTGCCTGTCAAACAGGGCCTAGCCATCATTGCCCATTGTGCTCGTCCTCTGCTTCCTTCTCTTCCCTGCGAGCTTGTGCCTCCTTTTCCAGATTCCGCACCAGCGCCAATCCGCTTCTGCAACCATAGCTCCTAGGTTGACGAAGAAGAGGAAGGCCCGCGCGCCTGTGGAACCTTCGCCGGGGGCGGAACCCATGCTGGACCGGTCCACGGTGATCAACCAGGAGGGGCTGGACATGGTCGGACAGGCCCTTGCCGCCGATTCCAAAGAGTGGAAGGTGATAGTGGTCTAGCCTGCCTCCCGGGCCTTGGTTGACATGGGGGTCACCGAAATCCCCCTTCATCTCCATGCCCTCCTGGCCAGTCTAGTCCCCCGTTTCTCTGATTTCCTCAACATCGTGCTCTCGCATTATCAGATTCAGGCACTACACCTGGACCCCGGATCCATCGTCCTCCTTTCCACTTTCGCCTTCCCATGCGAGGCCCTCGTGGGCATTGCCCCATCTGTGGCCTTGTTCCACCATTTATTCTTGCTCCACCTGGTCGATAGCAAACAACGCTCGGGGTGCGTGTCATTCCAGGCGGTGGCGACGACCGCGGGTTCCGGCATCGACTTCACGCTCCGCCCGGATGTGAAGGTATTCTAGAAGCAATGGGTGTACGTGGACGCCATCGTGCGCAGCCCCCTACTTCTCCTCCTGTGAGCGCCGGCGGAGCCGAGCTCGGACTAGGGGCAAGCGGAGCTCGTCGATAGGTGGCTCATGCGTGTCTTGTCAAGGTTGGCCAAGCTAAAGGAGGCTGGGGTGACAGTGTCGATGGTGGTGAGGGATTTCGTCCGATGGCGCATCGCTCCGCTCCAGCACCATTCTCACCCAATGTGGGCCTTCACCGGCCCCAATGACCCCACGAGGCTTCAGGTGCCCTCGCTTCCTTCGAAGACGCTGCACGCGGTGCTCCAACTCCTGATAGGTGACCCAATGCCTGCCGCGATCTCCGCTGAGGGGTGCCTCTTGTACAACTGCTCAAACACGGGGGCCTTCATGGAGAAGACATCATGCCTTGATGAGTAGGGGCTGCTTCCCAAGGGCCACGAGGGGCCTCGCGAGAACCCCATATGGGTGGCTCCAATGCTTGTTGGCCCGGTGGCGCGTGCCCCTGAGGTGGTCGCGAGGGGGGGGCGGGGGAACGAGCGTCACCTAGTGCTCCTGAGGTGGCTGCTAAAGGGTAGGCGCCACCAAGTGCTCCCAAGGTGGCTGCTGAAGGGCAGGTGCCACCATGTGCTCCGGGGATCTCGGTGGCTCCCGTGCTTGTTGGCCCGATGGCGCGCGCCCCTGAGGTGGTCGCGAGAGGGGGGGACGAGCGTCGTCGAGTGCTCCTAAGGTGGCTGCTAAAGGGCAGGCGCCACCAAGTGCTCCGAAGGTGGCTGCTGAAGGGCAGGCGCCACCAAGTGCTCCCAAGGTGGTTGCTGAAGGGCAGGCGCCACCATGTGCTCCCTGGGTGGCTGCTGAAGGGCAGGCGCCACCAAGTGCTCCCAAGGTGGCTGCTGAAGGGAAGGCGCAACCAAGTGCTCCTGGGGTGGCCGCTGAAGGGCAGGTGCCACCAAGTTCTCCTGAGGTGGCCGCTGAAGGGCAGGCGCCACCAAGTGCTCTCGAGGTGGCTGCCCACAGACCCGCAGGCAGCACAGGGGAAGCCTCGTCCGTGGTTGCGACTGCTGCCCCCGCCACAAGGGGCAGCGTGCCCTCCTTCAGCATACCCCTTTCGAACGTCGGGGTATCCCACAAGAGGAAGGGGTTCGGATGCTGCCGTGGCAACGCCCCACGGGCCCTGAAACAGAGGAAGTGGATAACTGTAGATGAGTAAGTACCTTGCCCTTCTGGATTCTCGCATATTGCGTTCCCCTCTGACACTTGTCTTTCAGGGTCCCTTCTGTCGCAACGGTGAGCCCGCCCGGAGTGCAACCTCCGAAGGCTTCCGTCTGGGCCGTGACCCCAGACCCCTCGAGCTGGACAAGTGCGCATGAGGTGGTGCTAGTCCATGAGCCGAGGCCGCAGCTGGAAGACCATGGGCCCGCACTCCCAGCACCCCACTCCCAGAGCAACTTTCGAGACTCGGAGGCCGTGCTGTGGGTCCCTCCATTGGTTCCTGCCGGTGGTTGGGCGACCCACACGAAGGCTTCGTCTTCGAGCGGCAAGACCGGATCACGCCCCACCCCGCCCGAGGTCCAGGGAGCGGTCGGAGGGGCTCCGGCCACCAGCCCCCTGCCGGAGCTGGGCAAGTCGTCACGCGTCCCTCGGGCGGACCAGGACGCGCAGGAAAGGATTGGCCAAGCACTCGAGCTTGCACGTGGACGTAGCGCCATTCATTGCAACCTCCTCCGAGAAGCGACGAGTGCGCTCGGCCGGCTCGGGGTAGAGCTTGCCAACATGGACTCACGCCTCGAGGCAGAGGACCTCCGCGTGGCGCGCGAATGGCATCAACTGAAGGTCGCCATCAATCTTGGGCACTTGTAGCATCAGCGTGCCCGCGCAGAGGCCGAGGGATATCTTCCACCCTCTTGGGAGGATTGTGCCCGCGCCCTGGAGGAGGCCCAGGCCGCGGACCAGCGCCGTGAGGCGGCCGAGGAGCGCCAGATGGAGCTCCAAGCCTTGAACGCCGCCCTTGAGCGGCAGGTCCAGGCGCACAGAGCCGCCCTTGCGGCACCGCCAGGCGAGACCCTCACCGACGTGGCAGGGGCTCAGGCACACGAGGAGGCGCTGGCACTCAAGGCGTTGGAGCATAGCCTAGAGCACGAGCGACTGGAGCTGATGGAGTGCCAAGTATCCATGGCCGAGGACGCCCTTGCCTCGCAGGAGGCAAGGATTCAACACGAGGCCGACCAGAAGGTGGCGGGGATTCGCCAAGCCCTGGTCAAAGAATACCACCGAAATCTGGGGCTCCAGGAGGCTCGCTTCAAGCAGCGGAAAGCCAAGCTGTAGGGCAAGGCCAATGCCCTCAAGGTGGAGCTAGCCGCGATAGAATGGCGCGGGAAGGCCATTGAAGATGCCCGGGCTGCCGTTGAGGCCGAGCAGTCTTCACTTCAGCAGCAGGTTGCAGGTGTCACATTCCTCATGGAGAGAGCTTCGGACGATGTGATTCATCGTCGAACATTGCACCGTGAGCGTTCCTTGATGCTCGAGGACCTCAGGGTTAGGTCGAACCGGGCCTTGGACACCATCTGTGAGGAAAGCATCACCCGCTCGTACGAAGCTAACTATGCCGGCTACCTCCGCATCTTCACCCAAGTCATGACCTGCCTTGAAGGCAGGGCCGTGAGGATGCACCAGCTCATCGAAGAGCGGAGCCGAGACCTCCTTAGGTGCGCATTCTCGCATGTCTTCAGCTACCTCCTCTATCTCAATCCAGACTTCGATGATAGCCCATGTGCCTGGGGTAACCCGGGCGATCTGGTGAGCTAGGTGGACGACGATGTGGACGACCTGATCAAGGAATTCGACCTTGCCGACGATGTGGCTATACGCTCAACCGAAGAAGGCGGAGCTGACGGTGATGATGATGATAGCGGCACCAGCGATAGTGCATCCCGCTAGGCTTGTAATTTCCTGGTTTTCCTGCCAAGATTTTCGGTATGGCCCCGTGGGGCGTGAAAGCATTTTTTGGGGTGGAGGCTCCCCTATAGTGTATGAAACGATGATGTGCCCTCTATATTAATTCTGAAATGTTCTGTCGTGAGCCGGAGGCTCTTGACTAGAGTAGTTGGCATGACTTATCTTTTGTGTTCGCGGTCTTGGACATGTTCTTATATCGTAGAGACACACTTCTCCTGGGGCAAGCCCTTTGGGGGCTCGCAAGATATCAAAGCCTCCTGGCGCGCCTGCTGGCTCGCTTGAGAGCGCCGCGCGAGGAGCCAATCGCCAAGCTTTGGCAAGGTGTGCATGTAGGCGGGCCTACGGCAGTTACGTCCTTGGCCCTGAGGGGTCTTGGACGCTGCTTGGGCTAGCCCAAGTGTGCGCACCACACCCAGCCCCCGCTCGCGGGGTGCTCGAGGGGTGAGTATCAGACAGGAGCCATGTTTCTTAACACAAACCGAAGAGCTAGAAAACACCGCGAAATCGAGAAAAAAAATTCCCCCTCCGTTTTAAGCGCGCGAAACTCCAAATTTCATTCCAAAGGCAGCAAATTGAGTTACAGAAAAAGGGCAAAGAAGACAGCCGCGTCCGGCGCCTACACTAGTCTTCTCACCAGCGCGGAGCTTCGTGCTTCCATTAGGCGTGGGCATATTCATCGGAGGACAGTGTCGACTGCCAGTGCGGAGCATGGTGCTTCCACTTGTACGTGGGTGGGAGCCCCCTTGAGGCCCTGGAGCGGCGCTCAGGAGACTCCGGGGCATGTACACCCCACTCATTATTACGTGAGAGTGTCATGGGCAGCGATTTGGGGAGCACTCCTTGCTCTTGGCGGTGACCCTGACCTGCGCATCCCCCAACCATCGTTGGGGTGTCTGGAAACCAATGACGAGACCAAGGGGCAAGGGCTATGATGGGGGCGGTCAGGCAATCGCAGACCCTCTACCAGGGGAAGGGCTTGCCGGTGCCTTCCCCAAGGAGGACCTACCTCTGGATGGCATGCGCCACTGTTGGGGTGGCGTCCTGCGCCGCGCGGCGCGAGGGAAGCTCTAGCGCCAGGCTCCCCCCGTGCAGCCCCAGTGTGTTCCACCCATCGGCTGCTTCTCCAAAAACGGCACCAAGTTGGGGTCTTGGCGCTTCTTCGGAGTGGTGTTTACGGAGAGAAAACGAGGGAAGACGGAGAAGGTGGATGGCACGACATCAGGTCAGAGTATGATGGCGCTAATGCCTTCGCCTCCTACTGGCATCCTGCCGCCTCGTCTTTCTGCTCTTCCCCTCCCTCCCTGGCACCATCATCACTAGCCTCTTTGGGTGATAGCCGGAGAGCAATGTTCCCTTGGTGCCTTTGCCTCTCCTCTAGCAGTCTTTCGGCTGAGTTTGGTGGATGACTCCACCGGTGCGAAAGCCGGGGCTTCTCGCTGATCCTGGAGGTGGTGACCAAGGGACCGCCGAGCCGCTCCCCTTGCCCCTCCTTCGCAGCCTCACCACTCCCAATCTTGTCATACCGCATCTGGCAGGCCGTGACAAGACCGAGATGGGCTCTTGCTTGGGTGCTGTTCCCAACCCTCTTCTCTTCCCACCGCAATACCTAGTGGTGGGAAAATGAAAAGAGGGGATTACGGGGCACTTATCTTTTTTCAACCTTAAACTTGTAGGCACTTGCCAAATTTTAAGTCAAATAATGCAATCTCTTGAGTCCATATTTGTGTTATGTAAGGTCTGTACTTTTTTGTCAGCATATTAATGAAAAAGATGAACCTTGCAGGGACTCGCGCATGTATATGTCCATGCAAAGGTGAAGTGCCTCTCTATCTTTAAATAAACGAGTTTGCCCCGGCAGGCTATCCTGTTGGTACCCTCTATTTTGCTGCCAGGGAACCGAGCCTACCGGGCATAAATGAGGGACTAGCCCCCACCAATCTTTTTTCATAAAAGGCCACCTGCGGCCATCCTAGCCGAAGCAGCACTCAAGTTAAAGGATGGGAGCACCCCAGTTTCAAAAAGTGACGGGGTTTTCATATGCACAAGTTTTCACTCACAGAACACATATGGACAAGAGATAGAACTTATCTGTTTGGCTTGGCGGAGATCGCAGTGTTGGTTCATCTTTCCAGCTCCCTTTAGAGGCCAAGTTCTCAGTAGGAACATGCAGATGGAAATGATGCAAGATGCGATCTTATCTATATGCAATGCTTATGCATGCAACACTCATGAAATGCTTATGCATGCTTGCAACTTGTCTAGGCCCCCAACGCTTCGTTTATGTTTCTGCTGCTCAGGGTCTGCGCCTAGCTTTGTACAAGGGGTTACATGCAATTGAGGCAAGGCCTGTATAAAAGGGTGGCTGCCGGGTAGGGCCCGCCAGCCGCACCTTACGGGTAGAACTTGTGGAGACGTTTAATGTTCCATGAGTTTTGCAATTGAAAGCCATCTCCGGTCTCCAGACGGAGTGCGCCAGGTCTGGTGACTCGCACTACCCGGTAAGGGCCTTCCCACTTTGGCGTCAACTTGTTTGCACCCTTGGCGGACTGAACGCGCCTAAGGACAAGGTCTCTGATACGTGTCCAACGTATGTATAATTTATGAAGTATTCATGCTGTTTTATTATCATTGTTGGATGTTTTACAATCATTTTGTAACAATATCATATCATTTTTTGGGACTAACCTATTGACCCAGTGCCAATTGGTGTTTTTTGCTTGTTTTTTACATCGCAGGAAATCAATATCAAACGGAGTCCAAACACCGCGAAACTTTTTGTGGATTTTTTATGGTCCAGAAGACTCCCAATGGGCCAGAGTAGCACCTGGGGTGCCCCGAGGGGGGCACAACACACCAGGGCGCGCCTAGGGGCCCAGGTGCGCCTAGGTGGGTTGTGCCCACCTCGATGGCCTCCCACAGCCCCTCTTTACCCTATAAATTCCCAAAAAATCTAGAAACCCTCGGGGGTTAACCTAGATCAGAAGTTCCGGCGCCGCAAGGCTCTGTAGCCACCGAAAACCAATCTAGACACCATTCCGGCACCCTATCCGAGGGGGCATCATCACCGATGGCCAACTTCATCATCCCAACGCCCACCATGATGAGGAGGGAGTAGTCCACCCTCGGGGCTGAGGGTTTGTACCTATAGCTATGTGTTTAATCTCTCTCTCTCGCTCTCTCTCTCTCTCGTGTTCTTGAGATGTCACGATCTTGATGTATCACGGGCTTTGTTAATATATTCGGATCATATGGTGTTTCCCCCTCTCTATCTTGTTGTGATGAATTGAGTTTTTTCCTTTGAGATTTCGTTGTTATCAGATTGAACACTTGATATATGTCTTGCAATTGAATACTCGTGGTGACAATGGGGTATCGTATTGATTCACTTGATATATGTTTTGGCACTCATCTCATGGATTCCGGAGGTGACATTGGGGTAATCTATACACAGGGGTTGATGCACGTTCTTGTCTTTGTTTCTCTGGTACAAATCTTGGGGCACTCTTTGAAGTTCTTTGTGTTGGATTGAATATTATGAATCTGAATTTGCTTTGGTGTTATTTTAGTACGAACTCTTGGTTAGATCGATCGGAAAGAATAGCTTCGTGTTATTTTAGTATGAACTCTAGGATAGATTGATTGGAAAGAATAACTTTGACGTGGTTTCATACCCTACAAACAATTCCGTCTTATGTTCTCCGCTAGATAGGAACTTTGGAGTAACTCTTCGTTGCACGTTGAGGGATGGTTATATGATCCAATTATATTAGCACTGTTGAGAGATTGCACTAGCGAAAGTACGGACCCTAGGCCTCATTTTTAAGCATCGAAATACCGTTTTTGTGCCCGTTTACTATTTGCTACCTTGTTGTTTTTATTTAATCAGATTATAAAAATATATTTCTACCAGCAATATTACACTTTTTTCACCATCTCTTCGTCGAACTAGTGCACCTATACAATTTTCCATTGTATTGGGTGTGTTGGGGACTCAAGAGATTTCTTGTATTTGGTTGCAAGGTTGTTTGAGTGAGACCATCTTCATCCTATACCTCCCACGGATTGATAAACCTTAGGTCATCCACTTGAGGGAAAATTCCTACTGTCCTACGAAACTCTGCGCTTAGAGGCCCAACACGAGTCTACAAGAATAAAGTTGTGTAGTAGACATCAGTCGCCTTCCTCAAAACACCGGGCATGAACCCTGCGGCTGTGATAGCGACACAGGGCTTGCTGGTAGCGTGCATAACATGTAGCAGCCCGGAGACGGCTCTCCTCGAGTAGCATAGTGTCGTCACGCCGGTGCTGACCTTGTGCTACTTCATCGTAGGCAAGCACTCGAGGCGACCCGTAAATCAGTTCCGTGGGGATAACTGCTTTTGCCCCATAGACTAGGGAGAAGAGAGTCTGCTAGGGTAGCTCGATATGGTGTCATTCTGAGGGACCAGAGGACTACCGACAACTCATCGATCCACCACCTGTCGTGCTTCTGCAGTGTATCAAATGTTCTTGTCTTGAGTCGTCGCAACACTTCAGCGTTCACCCTCTCAGCTTGTCCATTGCTTTCGAGGGTATGAACATATTGCATGAAGGTGCGACTCGTGAACTGGGTGCCGTTGTCAGTGATGATCCTTGCAGGAACTCTGAAGAGACACAACAATTCTTTCAAGAACTTGATAGCTGACTGGTAGTCATCTTTCTCATGGCAGCTACTTCCGGCCACTTTGTAAACTTGTCGATAGCAACAAACAAGAATTCAAAGCCCCCTGCAGCTCAGGGGAAAGGGCCGAGGATATCGAGCCTCCAGACCGAAAGCGGCCATGACAAAGGGATTGTCTAAAGAGCTTGTGCAGGTAGGTGGATATTTTTGGAATGGAACTAGCAGGCTTCACACTTGGTGACTAGCTCGACGACATCTTGGATGGCTGTGGTCCAATAGAATCCTTGCTGGAATGCTTTCCCAACTAATGCCCTTGATCCAATGTGGGAGCTGCACATGCCTTTGTGTATCTCTGCCAGCAATTCTTTTCCTTCTTCCCGGCAGATGCACTTCAACTTTACACCATTGGGCCTCCTTCTGTACAGAGTGTCATCGACAAACTAATACATACTAGCCCTCTGGGCTTCTCTTTCAGCTTCATCTTGCTCATCAAGAAGTTCTCTAGTTTGGAGGAAATGGACTATGTGCCTTGCCCAAGTTGGAGCCTGGGGCTCGGCAACGAGGACTAGCGGCACCTCCTCATCTGCGGGAGCGCGTTCCTCATTCGCGGGGACCATTGGCCCGGCTGGAGGGTGGGGTCCGGCAAGTGATGGGGAGTTGTTTCTAGCAAGGTCCCTGCCAGGAGCCCTAAGAGGCTCTACCGGGAGAGGTTTACTGGAGTCCAACTTCCTCCTCTTCCTGGCCATTGTTGCTGGGGATACAGAGGGCTGAGTAAGATGGAAAACAAAAGTTCCTGGTTCCACAGGAAGCTTTTGCAAAACACACTTTGATAGATGATCAGCTATGTTGTTTTCCGCACGAGGTATGTGCTCTGTTTGCAATCCGTCAAAGCACTCCTCCAATCTCCTTACTTCCTCAACGTATGTCTCCATCAATGGACTTTAGTAATCTTTGTTGACTTTTCTCACCACAAGTTGTGAATCTCCTCGAATAATCAGTTTCCCGATTCCCAATTCTGCGGCAATCCTGAGCCCGGCAAGAAGTCCTCCATACTCTGTTGTATTGTTGGTTGCCTCCTCGCGGGCAAAGTGCATCTAGATGACGTACTTCAAGTGCTCCCCAGTGGCAGCAACGAGAAGCACGCCAGCCCCTCCACCTTGCAGGGAGAAAGCACCATCAACATACATGATCCATTCTTGGGGTGCTTCCTTGCCGGGGGTGACTGGTTGCAGCACTTCTTCATCAGGGGTTGGCGTCCATTCTGTAATAAACTCTGCTAATGCCTTGCTTTGAATTTTTGATGTGCTCTCAAAATTCAAACCAAAACTGGAAAACCCCAAAGCCCATTCCACTATTCTATCGGTAGCCTCAGGGTTTCGAAGTATCCTTTGTAGTGGAAAGCGAGTGATAATCGTAATCTCATGGACTTGGAAGTAGTGGTGCAGTTTCCTTAAGTCCATGATGAGACAAAAAAAATCAACTTTTGCATGCCAGAGTACCTTGACCTAGCCCCCAGTAATAGGGAACTAACAAAGTACACTGGGCGCTGCACCACTTTCTTCCTTGCCACATCCTTGGGTTTGCCCCTGCTGCCGTGCTCTTCTTTGCCTTGTTCCTCATCCGGTCCTGCCGGGCTCGGCTCACATTCTGTTTCCTCTACTTCCCGTTGTGCCACTAAGGCTGCACTAACCACTTGATTAGTCACTGCCAAGTACATCAACAACGGCTCTTCTGGTTTGGGTGCGACCAAAGTGGGCACAAAGGATAGTTAGTCCTTCAACTCTTGCAAAGCCGCATCTGCTTCCGGGGTCCACTTCATGGGTCCTGCCTTCTTCATGATTTTGAAGAACGGCAAGGCGCGCTCGGTAGACTTTGAGATGAATCTGTTAAGCATGGCAACACATCCTGTCAAGCGCCTCACAACTTTGACTGTCCTGGGTGTTTGGATATGCCCGATGGCCTTGATCTTGTCGGGGTTGGCTTCAATCCCATGATGGCACACGAAGAACCCAAGTAGCTTGCCGGAGGGAACGCCAAACACACACTTCTCCGGGTTCAGCTTCAAGTTGATCTTGCGGAGATTAGCAAATGTCTCCTGCAAATTTTGGATGAGGGTTGCTTTATCCTTGGTTTTGACCATAATATCATCCATGTAAGCCGCAATGTTTCTGTGCACCTATGGCTCAAAACCAATCTGGACTGCTCTTGCAAAAGTGGACCCGACACTCTATAATCTGAAAGGCATGCGCACAAAGCAGTACGTACCACATGGGGTGATGAACAAGGTCTTCTCATCGTCTTCCTTGGACATGAAGATTTGATGGTACCGAAAATATGCATCCAAAAAGGAGAGCAAATCACAACCTGAAGTGGAGTCCACGATCTGGTCGATGCGCGGCAAGGGAAATGGGTCCTTCGGGCAAGCTTTGTTGAGATCTGGGAAATCTATGAAAAGCCTCCATTTCCCGTTAGCCTTGCGCATGACTACTGGGTTTGCTAACCATGTTGGATGCAGTACTCCTCTCACCAATCCAGCTTCCTCAATCCAGCTGCCTCAAGCTTCTTAGTCTCTTCTGGAATAAACTGCTGCCTCTCCAAGGGCGTGTTCCGAACCTTCTGCTTGACGGGTCGGGCATGTGGGAAGATAGTAAGGTGGTGCTCGATTACCTCCCTGGGAACACCGGGGATATCAGATGGTTGCCAGGGAAACACATCGATATTCGCCCACAGGAAGGCAACGAGTGCGCTTTCCTATTTGTCGTCAAGGGTGGCGCTGATAGGGAAGCTACCATCAACGCCAGCCAGCCCTGTCGGGACCTTCTTCACTTGTGGTGTGGCAACCTTAGATCTATTGCTGTTGGAACTCTCCGGCAAGTCATCGACAGGCACAACACACTTTGGAGATGTACGCTTCCCGGATCCCTTGCTGGTGTCCCTGTTATCTTTCTTCTTTCCTTTGCTTTCCTTGGCAGGAACTGCCGTTGCCGCAGCCTCTGCCGTGACTGCGTCCCGATACATCTTGTCCATGCAAATTATTGCGTCTTTCTCATCTGATGGGATGGCAATGACTCCCACTGGCCCTGGCATCTTCAAGACGTTGTATGCATAGTGAATTGCTGCCATGAATTTTTCCAAGGCTAGGCGTCGAGGGATCCCATTGTATGGCAGGGGGAGGTCGACCACATCGAACACAACCTTCTCAGTCCGGTAGTTCAATTCTCCCCCAAATGTCACCGGCAACGTGATCTTTCCCTTTAGATGGCTCCTACCGGGATTAATTCCTTGGAACGTGCCAGTGACCTCTAATTCCTCCTCTGCTATCTGAAGCTTGCTGATCGCCTTTGGGGAAATCAGATTCAACCCGACCCCGCTGTCGACCAACATCTTTGTGACCTTGAGGTTGTGAATTTTTGGAGAGACCAACAACGGCAGGCACCCTACCGCGGTGGTGCGGTCAGGGTGGTCCTCTTCGTCAAATATGATGGGCGTGCGTGACCATTTAAGCGGCTTTCAAAACTCTGACGCTGGCTCCATGGCAATAACACCACGCGCCCACTGTTTAAGTTGGTGGTGAGTGGAGTGCAAAGATGCACCCCCGTCAATGCACAGGGCGTCAGTGGCCTTCTGGAATTCCTGCTCGCTGGTTTCCTCTTCATCCCCTCCAGCACTCTCATCATTGCAAACTTCCTTCTCACGGCCCCTGACAGGTTTTCCTTGGTTCCAAAAGGCCTTTCCGGGGTGGTTTGCTTCACTGCCTCAGCCCTTCCCGCCAGTGCCATTCTGACCATTTTTCTTGTCACGCTTCTCATACTCTTCCCTCCACTTCTCGACGAGCTTCTCTACCAGATGACACCCTTGGAGATCATGGCCCTTGGTTCGATGAATCTTTTAATATGGCCCATCACCTTTCCCAGCTTTCTCGGCAGCCGCAGCCTCTTGGCAGTCAGAGCATGCGGTAGCTTCCTTGCTGGGGGCTTCGGCCTTAGCCTTCTTGCCGGTACTAGGAGTGCCTGATCCTTCAACTATCATCACTGCCTTATCCTTGCGCCTCTTGTTGCGCTTCTTATTCTTCTTCTTCTGACTGGTGGATTCATCGTCATCTTCCGAGTCGATGTCGATGCAATCCTCCTCTCCGGGAAGTTTCCTCCCTTCTTCCACCCGAGCACACTTGTCCACCAAGGTGTAAAGCCCCTTCACGGTCTTGGGCAACTACACGTTCATCTTGGAACGTATTCTGCGGTTACGCACATTGCACTGGAAAGCTAGTATTACTGCTGCTGGGTGGATATCTAGGATATTCCAATGGACTCTGCTGAATCTCTGCAAATACTTCCATAGAGTCTCTCCTTCTTTCTACTGGAGAAGCTGCAAGTCATTGGGCCATCCCGGTTCTTGATGGCCACCCGTGAAGGCGCCAATGAACTCATGGCACAAGTCAGCCCAAGACGAAATGGAGTTCTCCGGCAGGTTCATCATCCAGGACCTCACATTGGACTCGAGCACCAAAGGGAAGTAGTTGGCGAACACCTTCTCATCTCTTCCCCCGGCAGCTTGAACAGTGATGGTGTAGATGCTCAAGAACGCTGTCGGGTTCAGCCTCCCGTCGTACTTCTCGGGTATCTCTGGCTTGAACGTGCGAGCGGATGGCCAGCGGACTTGCCGTAGCTCACGAGTAAAAGCAGGGCACCCAACCTCGAAAGGCAGGTATCCGCCATCCTCGAGCATAGGCTCATCAACATCGGGGCCATCGCACCCATTAGGAGGACGGTGGTCATCGCGGTGTTGCTCAATGATGATGTGCGTGCCTCCCCTCCGTCGGTCCTCTGGGGCTTGCCGTTGGCCTGGACGTGCTCATAGGTCGGAAGAGGCCATCGAGACATCGTCAGGTTCTCTATTTCGCGGCTCTCGCACTAGCTGCCATGGTGGGGACTGTATAGTGGGGGTGCCCCCTTCCGTACGTCCAGCAACGCTGGCTGTTGTCGTCGCTTGGGGGGGTTGTGGTGGGTCAGCCCGCTGTGAGCCCCCAGCCTTGGCGAAGCAAATAAGACTTTGGATGGTGGCCCTCCACTCAGCCATCTGATCGGCTGTCGGCAGGAACCTCAATAGTAGCTGGGCCCGTGCCATGGCCTCAGTAGCGGTGCTTGGCATCCGTGACGATGACGTAGACTGCGCCGTTGCCCGACTTCTGATAGTGCCGGCGGCGGCGATGACGTGCCCTCGCTATTGCGACCCAGCTGCTTGGATGGCTCGATGACGCGGTGAAGGCGTTTGAGGGCCAGCGGCTTCGTTGGGCGCAGCGGTGGGGTCGACCCGCTTCGGGGGAGGTGTGCGCCCTGCAGCAGTGCCCGCGCGGGGACGGCCGGAAGGTGGCGATTCGCCCCAGACCTAGTACCACCACTGTGGTTGTGCCCTTCTGTGAGGAGAAGAGGTATAGATGGCACAACCCCTTCGTTCATACCTCGCGGAGCATGGCCACCGGGATGTTGCTGATGCTGCTCTCCTCCGGTGCCTCCCGCTCCTGCTTCGGCTGCGGGGGAGGTGGTTAAAACGCCGTCGGCGCCGACCACATCCCGCGCAACACCCACGTCCTCCTGCGCCCCCGTGCCCTCCGTGGCGTCGACGGCCGCGGGCATCAGAGCCTTCGATGTGGACGGGTGAGCTGTGGCACCAGGCTTCTTCTTGGGCGCCATGGTCGATGGAGCCATTGATGACGAAAGATGGCGATGAAGGTGGAGCGCTGTTCATGCCTTTGGGTGTGCGCAAGTGATCCCCCTACCTGGCACGCCAAAGATGTCACAGGAAACCACGGCCACCTATGGGACCAAGAGCCCCTTTCTGGTTCAGCGGGGGGATGGCACGTTGCACAAAGAGCGGAAAAACATGGAACAACATGACAAAGATCACACGGGCGATTTTACCCAAGTTCGAGCCGCCGTGAGGTGTAAAACCCTAATCCTGCTTTGGTGGATTGATGGTGGAAAAATGGTGGTGAGCGCAACCCACTTGCCCGGCAGGGTTGAATAGGGGCGAGGGAGGCTACGCGCGTATGAGCGTGTGGAGGTCTAAATCCTCCAACCCCTTCTACGGTTGCCTTGGGCCTCATTTTATAGATATAAGGGGTTACCACAGTGGCAAATCAGTCATTATGCACTTGTTAGATAGCAAATAGTGCTATCATACCTAAGTCTTCAGGCTGACAGAGCGCATTAAATGCGCCGCTCAATGTCACATCACCGCTTGCCCGGCAGGGGCTGTCGGGCAATTTTGCCAGCTTTGTGCCTGCTTGCTTGACACGTCACAGGATGGGTGTCACTTCTAGGTGTTTTCTGTAGGAAGTGGTTGCCAAGTGGTGGATAGCATCCACTTAGTCATCTTGGAGCTTGACACCGCACCGATCGACGACTTGGGTCGTGATGATGTGGTGCGGTGGAGTGGTTCTGCCTCCGTAAGCCCCGGCATGCCTGCTCGGACGTCTCGAAAGCTCGCTTCTGAGGGAACCCCGTCCTTGTCGGGCTCTCTTGCCCGACAAGGGAGGCTTTTTCCTTGGTGTATCTTGCTTATATAGCTCCTCTTGGTATTCTCGATCCGCATGTTCGATTCTTCAAAGGGCTGGTCTCTTGTGCTTCAATCTGATCTTGGAGTTGTGGTCTCGTCCTCGTGCCTGTGCACAGTCTAGGCAACATACCCAAGGTTTGTTGCACTGACACCGTTCGAACTAACTGGATGGATGTAGAAGTATAGGAGGATATACCCCCAATCTCTGCATCTGGACTATGCATGCGACCATTTTATTAATTATTCATAAAGACCTTACAAAGTAATACATTAGTAAGCCTGAAGCTATCATCTTGGGAACCCTTGTTGCTACTCCTATCCACTTGATGAAGGGGTGCCCAATGTCCATGCTGAATACCAAATAGACGTCGCAAAAGCCTAATCATCTAAAGTCGGATGCCCCAGCCAGGCCACAGTGTTAGAACTGACTCACACACCGGTCCGACACACTCTCAGAGGCCACTGCATCCATCCTCCACCAATCCATATCCAGAGTAGGTACTGATGCACCGACCATGGCAGGCATTGCCATCGACGCCATCACGGTGTCAGACAACATCAACATCCTACACATATCCATCCACATGCGCCCGTCGCAGAATCTCCGCATCGCCATGCCACCAAGATCCGTTGTCGGCCATGCGGTAGAGGTAACACCGCTCCTCCTCTTGACCCTTCTAGCCAACACTTGCTCCAAAACAATGCCCTCATGTCCGGGTACACAAACAAGGGTGTATGTTTCCCCTGACTTGTGCATGGACAGTGAGCCTCCGACCCGGCAGCAAATGCTAGACAAGGGAACAATTGTTCCAACATCCAAGAGCAAGGCCAAGCAAGAGAAGTATCTCTTTATGAGATCAAAGAGTGGATCAAGAAGACCAAGACAAACAAAGACAGTGAGATGTCACCTTGGAAAAGCCTCCCTTGCCAGGCAGGAGAGCCTGTACGGGTTGAGGCCGCCCCAGGGACAAGTACGAGATTTCCCCGGCATGCTTGCCGGGTCCACTAAGGGCAGATTTCCCGGCCAAGGCACCACAACTCCAACGCACGACGACGCAAATCAGTTACCAGTGCGGTGTCGAGCTTCTAAGTGATTAAGTGGCTTCCATTGAGCACGTGGCAGTCATTTGGAAGACAGATTACCTTCATATGACACCCGTCCAGAGGTGTGTCAAGCTGATAAGCAGAAGATGATTAAGCGGCATGGCAGGCTTGCTGAGCTGAATCCTCAGTGTGACACCTAGCAGTGCATTTAATGCACTTTGTCCTAACTACTAGAGTTAGGTCTGATAGCACAGTTAGCTATCTAATCGCTAGACAAAGACGGTTTTGCCACTATGGTCACCCCTTAAGCTATAAAAGGAAGTCCAAGGCAATAGAGCAAAGGATTCAGACCCTTGCATACTTGTATGCGTGTAGTTGTTCTCCCCGAGGCGACCTTGACGGGCTTGAGCGTTGCGTACTCGTCGTGTTCCTCCTCTCAATCCACCAAAAGCAGGAGTAGGGTTTTACGCTTCTCCACGGCCCGAACCTGGGTAAAAACCGCCAACATCACCACCGTCGTGCTGTTTCATGGCTTCTGCTCTTTGTGCAACCAGACCTTCCCCCTCACCGAACCACAAGGGGCCGATGGCCCCATACACTACAAAAAAGTACACTTCCGTGATGATACATGTTTGTCACAGTAGGTCACATTTTCTGTCATGTATGTACATCCATGATGATTTTATGACAAAATCAAGATAGTCATACCTGTGTTGTTGTAGAAGTGTTCCATGACAATAACAAAATTATCATCACAGAAGTATTCACTTCCATGACGATAAATTACGTGTCATGGAAGTGCTTTCGTCAAGGGTAACCGACACATGACACCTACCGTAACGGGTCGCCTTAAGCTATCAGGTCCTGTTTTTGACCCGATAACCCGTTAACATCCCGGACCAATGGGGATTTCCCACGTGTAAAATTCTCATTGGCCGAAGGAAACACGTGTCAGCTCATCATTGGGTAAGATAGGCGTCTATGATATGTCAACACGTGCGACGACCCAACATTGGCCCATTTAGCTCACAAAGGCCAGCCCGTTTGACTTGGTCAAAAGTTAGCGGGCCGGCCCATGAAAAGCTTGTTAACGGTCTGTTCGCATATAGCCCATTTTATGGCCCAGTAACTCACGACCCTTAAGGGCCTTCCCGAAATCGCCCCAACAGCGTCATGTGGGCCGTCGAATATAACACCAGCCTATTTCACTTTTGGCCCATGTATGGCCCACGATGTCTTTCGGCCCATATGAGGTCTTTCGTATCTTTAGGCCCTTTAGTGGCCCACGGTCACTCTGGCCCATAATCAATTGTAAATTTCTTTGTACCCATTAACGGTCCAAGATTCACATGGGCCGTTTCTAGCCCGTGTCACCTTTCGGCCTACTGATGGCCCATACGTTCTTGGGCTCCTTTCCGGCCCTCGATAACTTCTGGCCCGTTACTGGCCTGTTCCCCTAATGAGCCAAATTCGGCCCGTGGTTAGACTCGGCCCGTTTGTGGCCTATTAACCCGTTGCGTCGTTTCCAGTCCGTCCTATATTCTGGGCCATTAACGACCCATTATATGCCTATGACAGAATTAAGCCTTTGCTGTCTTCCGGCCTGTTAACGACCCATTACCGTGCTGGCCCAATACCAATTACGCCTGTTTACGACCCATGTGGACCCATTTATCCGCCAGCCTGAGGCCCACTGATTTTATGGCATGTTGGAGGCCCATGGATCCTACGGCATGTTGCTACGTCTTGAGCTTGCATTGGTTTTCCCCGAAGAGGAAGGGATGATGCAGTAGAGTAGCGTAAGTATTTCCCTCAGTTTTTGAGAACCAAGGTATCAATCCAGTAGGAGGCCACTCTCAAGTCCCTCGTACCTGCACAAAACGATAGCTACTCGCAACCAACGCAATTAGGGGTTGTCAAGCCCTTCACGGT
Organism: Triticum urartu; assembly: GCF_003073215.2. Classification (NCBI taxonomy): domain Eukaryota; kingdom Viridiplantae; phylum Streptophyta; class Magnoliopsida; order Poales; family Poaceae; genus Triticum; species Triticum urartu. The sequence continues at coordinate 195,469,318 of NC_053022.1, forward strand.
CACTTACGAGAGTGAGATTTGATAGATAGAATATTTTTGGTATTTTTGATATAAAGATGCAAAGTAAAAAGTAAAGGCAAAGTAAATAGCAAAACAATATTAATGTGATGGAGATTGATATGATGAGAATAGACCCGGGGGCCATAGGTTTCACTAGTGGCTTCTCTCAAGAGCATAAGTATTCTACGGTGGGTGAACAAATTACTGTTGAGCAATTGATAGAATTGAGCATAATTATGAGAATATCTAGGCATGATCACGTATATAGGCATCACGTCCGTGACAACTAGACCGAAACGATTCTGCATCTACTCCTATTACTCCACTCATTGACCGCTATCCAGCATGCATCTAGAGTATTAAGTTAAAAATAGAGTAACGCCTTAAGTAAGATGACATGATGTGGAGAGATAAATTCATGCAATATGAAATAAACCCCATCTTGTTATCCTCGATGGCAACGATGCAATACATGCCTTGCTCCCCCTTCTGTCACTAGGTAAGGACACCGCAAGATCGAACCCAAAGCTAAGCACTTCTCCCATGGCAAGAATTACCAATCTAGTTGGCCAAACCAAACGGATAATTTGAAGAGACTTGCAAAGATAACCAATCATGCATAAAAGAATTCAGAGAAGATTCAAATATTATTCATAGATAGACTTGTTCATAAACCCACAATTCATCGGTCTCAACAAACACACCGCAAAAAGAAGATTACATCGAATAGATCTCCACGAGAGAGGGGGAGAACTTTGTATTGAGATTCAAAGAGAGAGAAGAAGCCATCCAGCTACTAACTATGGACCTGAAGGTCTGAGGTAAAATACTCACACTTCATCGAAGGGACTAGGATGATGTAGAAGCCCTCCGTGATGACGGCCCTCTTTCGACGGAGCTCCGGAACAGGCCCCAAGATGGGATCTCGTGGATACAGAAAGTTGTTGCGGTGGAATTAGCTTTTTTGCTCCCCTCCTGATCGTTTGGGGGTACGTGTGTATATATAGGAGGAAGGGTTACATCGGTGGAGCACCAAGGGGCCCACGAGGCAGGGGGCGCCCCCCCCCCCACCCTCGTGACCTCCTCTTTGATCCCTTGCAGTAGGGTCCAAGTCTCCTGGATCATGTTCGGTGAGAAAATCACGTTTCCGAAGATTTTATTCCGTTTGGACTCCGTTTGATATTCTGTTTATCCAAAACACTGAAATAGGCAAAAAAACTGCAATTCTGTGCTGGGCCTCCGGTTAATAGGTTAGTCCCAAAAATAATATAAAAGTGGAAAATAAAGCCCAATATAGTCCAAAAGAGTAGATAATATAGCATGGAGCAATCAAAAATTATAGATACGTTGGAGACGTATCAGGCATCCCCAAGCTTAATTTCTGCTCGTCTTCGAGTAGGTAAATGATAGAAAGAGAATTTTTGATGCGGAGTGCTACTTGGCATAATTTCAATGCAAATCTTCTTAATTGTGGTACGAATATTCAGATTAGAAAGATTCAAGACAAAAGTTTATATTGACATAGAAAATAATAATACTTCAAGCATACTAACAAAGCAATTATGTCTTCTCAAAATAACATGGCTAAAGAAAGTTATCCCTACAAAATCATATAGTATGGCTATGCTCCATCTTCCCCACACAAAGTATTTAAATCATGCACAACCCCGATGACAAGCCAAGCAATTGTTTCATACTCTAACTTTTTCAAAACTTTTTCCATCTTCACGCAATACATGAGCGTGAGCCATGGATATAGCACTATAGGTGGAATAGAATGGTGGTTGTGGAGAAGACAAAAAAGAAGAAGATAGTCTCACATCAACTAGGCGTATCAACGGGCTATGGAGATGCCCATCAATAGATATCAATGTGAGTGAGTAGGGATTGCCATGCAACGGATGCACTAGAGCTATAAATGTATGAAAGCTCAACAAAAGAAACTAGTGGGTGTGCATCCAACTTGCTTGCTCACGAAGACCTAGGGAAATTTGAGGAAGCCCATCATTGGAATATACAAGCCAAGTTCTATAATGTAAAATTCCCACTAGTATATGGAAGTGACAACATATGAGACTCTCTATATGAAGAACATGGTGCTACTTTGAAGCACAATATATGAGACTCGCTATATCATGGTGCTACTTTGAAGCACAAGTGTGGAAAAAGGATAGTAGCATTGCCCCTTTTTTATTTATATATATTTTTTGGGCCTTTTTTTCTTTGGCCTTTTTTTGGGACGATGCTCTATCCAATGATGATCATCACACTTCTATTTATTTACAACTCAATGATTACAACTCCATACTAAAACAAAGTATAACTCTATATGAATGCCTCCGGCGGTGTACCGGGATATGCAATGAATCAAGAGTGACAAGTATGAAAGAATTATGAATGGTGGCTTTGCCACAAATACTATGTAAACTACATGATCATGCTAATCAATATGACAATGATGGATGTGTCATGATGAACTAGATGGTGGAAAGTTGCATGGCAATATATCTCGGAATGGCTATGGAAATGCCATAATAGGTAGGTATGGTGGCTGTTTTGACGAAGGTATATGGTAGGTGTATGATACCTGCAAAAGTTGCGCGGTATTAGAGAGGCTAGCAAAGGTGGAAGGGTGAGAGTGCCTGTGATCCATGGACTCAACATTAGTCATAAAGAACTCATATACTTATTGCAAAAATCTATAAGTTATCAAAGCAAAGTACTACGCACATGCTCCTAGGGGGATAGATTGGTAGGAAAAGACCATCGCTCATCCCCGACCGCCACTCATAAGGAAGACAATCAATAAATAAATCATGCTCCGACTTCATCACATAACGGTTCACCATACGTGCATGCTACGGGAATCACAAACTTCAACACAAGTATTCTTTAAATTCACAACTACTCAACTAGCATGACTTTAATATCATCACCTCCATATCTCAAAACAATTATCATGCTTCAATCTTTTCTTAGTATTCAACACACTCAAAAGAAAGTTTCACAAATCTTGAATATCAAGCATATTATTATTAGGCAAATTACCATGCTATTAAGAGACTCTCAAATTAATTTAAGTGAAGCATGAGAGATCAATAGTTTCTTTAAAAAAAATTCACCACCGTGCTCTAAAAGATCTAAGTGAAGAACATAGAGCAAAATTATCTAGTTCAAAGGATATAAGTGAAGCACATAGAGCATAATTATCTAGCTCAAAGGATATAAGTGAAGCACATAGAGCAAAATTATCTAGCTCAAAAGATATAAGTGAAGCACATAGAGTATTCTATCAAATTTTAATTCATGTATGGCTCTCTCAAAATCTTTTTAAAGCAAGGATGATTTTGGTATACTAGCAAACAAAGACACAAATAATACAAGATGCTCCAAGCTAAACACATATCATGTTGGTGAATAAAAATATAGCTCCAAGTAAATTACCGATGGAAGAGGACGAAAAGAGGGGATGCCTTCCGGGGCATCCCCAAGCTTTAACTTTTTGGTGTCCTTGGATTATGTTGGGGGTGCTATGGGCATCCCCAAGCTTAGGCTCTTGCCATTCCTTGTTCCGTGATCCATCAAAAGAATTCACCCAAAACTTCAAAACTTCACAACACAAAACTCAAAATAGAAAACTCGTGAGCTCCGTTAGCGAAAGAAAACAAAAGACCACTTCAAGGTACTGTAATGAACTCATTATTTATTTATTTTGGTGTTAAACCTACTGTATTCCAACTTCTCTATGGATTATAAACTATTTTACTAGCCATAGATTCATCAAAATAAACAAACAACACACGAAAAACAGAATCTGTCAAAAACAGAACAGTGTGTAGTAATCTGTAGCTAGCGCAAGATCTGGAACCCCAAAAATTCTAAAATAAATTTCTGGACGTGAGGAATTTATCTATTAATCATCTTAAAAAAGAATTAACTAAATAGCACTCTTCAAATAAAAATGACAGCAGTTCTCGTGAGCGCTAAAGTTTCTGTTTTTTACAGCAAGTTCAACAAGACTTTCCCCAAGTCTTCCCAACGGTTCTACTTGGCACAAACACTAATTAAACACAAAAAACACAACCTAAACAGAGGCTAAATAATTTATTTATTTATTACTAAACAGGAGACAAAATAGCAAAGAATACAAATAAAATTGGGTTGCCTCCCAACAAGCGCTATCGTTTAACGCCCCTAGCTAGGCATAACAAGCAAGGATAGATCTAGGTATTGCCATGTTTGGTAGGCAATCCATAAGTGGCTCTCATGATAGTTTCATATGGTAATTTTATTTTATTTCTTGGAAAGTGTTCCATGCCCTTTTTTAATGGAAATTGAAATCTAATATTCCCTTCCTTCATATCAATAATCGCACCAACCGTTCTAAGGAAAGGTCTACCAAGAATAATAGGGAAAGAAGGATTGCAATCTATATCAAGAACAATGAAATCTACGGGAACACAATTCCTAATTGCAACAATAAGAACATCATTAATTCTTCCCATAGGTGTCTTAATAGTGGAATCCGCAAGATGCAAGTTTAGAGAGCAATCATCAAAATTACAGAAATCTAGTAAATCACACAAAGTCTTGGGAATAGTAGAGACACTAGCACCCAAATAACACAAAGCATAAAACTCATGATCTTTAATTTTAATTTTAATAGTTGGTTCCCACTCATCATAAAGTTTTCTAGGGATAGAAACATTCAACTCAAGTTTTTCTTCATAAGATTGCATCAAGGCATCAACAATATGTTTGGTGAAGGCTTTATTTCGACTATAAGCATGTGGAGAATTTAGCACGGATTGCAACAAGGAAATACAATCAATTAAAGAGCAACTTCCATAATTAAATTCCTTGAAATCCAATATAGTGGGTTTGGCAACATCTAGATTTTTATTTCTTTTAATCCCACTTTCATCAATTTCATCATTAAGATCTAAGTACTCCGAATTTTTAGAACGCCTTCTAGGTAAAGGAAGACCATATTCAGTTTCATCAAGATTCATATTGCAAAATAAAGATTTAATGGGAGACACATCAATAACTTTTAGATCTTCATCATTACTTTCATAGGAATTGGAAGAACACACTTTAATAAAGGCATCTTTGGAAGCATGCATCCTAGCGGTTCTTTCTTTACACTCATCAATTGAAATTCTCATGGCTTTAAGAGACTCATTGATATCATGCTTAGGTGGAATAGATCTAAGTTTCAAAGCATCAACATCAAGAGCAATTCTATCAACGTTCCTAGCCAAATCATCAATCTTAAGCAATTTTTCTTCAATCATAGCATTAAAATTCTTTTGCGAAGAAATAAATTCTTTAATATTAGATTCAAAATCAGAGGGCATCTTATTATAATTTCCATAAGAGTTGTTGTAGGAATTCCCATAATTATTAGAAGGATTACTAGGATGGCCTAGGATTAAAATTCCCTCTATAGGCATTGTTACCAAAATTATTCCTACCAACAAAATTCACATCCATAGATTAATTGTTATTCTCAATCAAAGTAGACAAAGGCATATCATTAGGATCAGAAGAAACACTCTTAGTAGCAAATAATTTCATAAGTTCATCCATCTTTCCACTCAACACATTAATTTCTTCTATTGCATGCACCTTTTTATTAGAAGTTCTTTCAGTATGCCATTGAGAATAATTAACCATAATATTATCTAGGAGTTTAGTAGCATCTCCTAAAGGATTTCCATAAAAGTGCCTCCCGCGGCTGAATCTAAAAGATTTCTAGAAGCAAAATTCAATCCGGCATAAAAATTTTGTATAATCATCCACAAATTCAAATCATGAGTAGGGCAATTACGTATCATTAATTTCATTCTCTCCCAATCTTGTGCAACATGTTCATGATCAAGTTGTTTAAAGTTCATAATGTCGTTTCTAAGAGAGATGATCTTAGTGGGAGGAAATTACTTAGAGATAAAAGCATCTTTGCACTTGTTCCATGAATCAATACTATTCTTAGGCAAAGACGAAAACCAAGCTTTAGCACGATCTCTAAGCGAAAAAGGAAATATCTTCAATTTAAGGACATCATTATTGACATCCTTTTTCTTTTGCATATCACATAAATCAACGAAGCTATTCAGATGAGTAGCGGCATCTTCGCTAGGAAGGCCGGCGAATTGATCTTTCATAACAACATTCAACAAAGCAGTATTAATTTCATAAGATTCAGCATCGGTAAGAGGAGCAATTGGAGTGCTAAGGAAATCATTATTATTGGTATTGGTGAAGTCACACAATTTGGTAGTATCTTGGGCCATCGCGACAAACAAGCAAACTAACACATGAGCAAACAAAAAGCAAGCAGACAAAAGAGGCAAACAGAGAGGGAGGATAGAGAGAGAGGGCAAATAAAACGGCAAGGGTGAATTGGGGGAGAGGAAAACAAGAGGCAAATGGCAAATAATGTAATGCGAGAGATAGGGCTTGTGATGGGTACTTGGTATATTGACTTTTTGCGCAGACTCCCCGGCAACGGCGCCAGAAATCCTTCTTGCTACGTCTTGAGCTTGCGTTGATTTTCCCCGAAGAGGAAGGGATGATGCAGCAGAGTAGCGTAAGTATTTCCCTCAATTTTTGAGAACCAAGGTATCAATCCAGTAGGAGGCCACGCTCAAGTCCCTCGTACCTGCACAAAACGATAGCTACTCGCAACCAACGCGATTAGGGGTTGTCAAGCCCTTCATGGTCACTTACGAGAGTGAGATCTGATAGATAGAATATTTTTGGTATTTTTGATATAAAGATGCAAAGTAAAAAAGTAAAGGCAAAGTAAATAGCAAAACAATATTAAAGTGATGGAGATTGATATGATGAGAATAGACCCGGGGGCCATAGGTTTCACTAGTGGCTTCTCTCAAGAGCATAAGTATTCTATGGTGGGTGAACAAATTACTGTTGAGCAATTGATAGAATTGAGCATAATTATGAGAATATCTAGGCATGATCATGTATATAGGCATCACGTCCGTGATAAGTAGACCGAAACGATTCTGCATCTACTACTATTACTCCACTCATCGACCGCTATCCAGCATGCATCTAGAGTATTAAGTTAAAATCGGAGTAACGCCTTAAGCAAGATGACATGATGTAGAGAGATAAATTCATGCAATATGAAATAAACCCCATCTTGTTATCCTCGATGGCAATGATGCAATACGTGCCTTGCTGCCCCTTCTTTCACCGGGTAAGGACACCACAAGATCGAACCCAAAGCTAAGCACTTCTCCCATGGCAAGAACTACCAATCTAGTTGGCCAAACCAAACGGATAATTCGAAGAGACTTGCAAAGATAACCAATCATGCATAAAAGAATTCAGAGAAGATTAAAATATTATTCATAGATAGACTTGATCATAAACCCACAATTCATTGGTCTCAACAAACACACCGCAAAAAGAAGATTACATCGAAGAGATTCAAAGAGAGAGAAGAAGCCATCCAGCTACTAACTATGGACCCGAAGGTCTGAGGTAAACTACTCACACTTCATCGGAGGGGCTAGGATGATGTAGAAGCCCTCCGTGATGACGGCCCTCTTCCGGCAGAGCTCCGGAACAGGCCCCAACATGGGATCTCGTGGATACAGAAAGTTGCGGCGGTGGAATTAGGTTTTTTGCTCCCCTCCTGATCGTTTGGGGGTACGTGTGTATATATAGGAGGAAGGAGTACGTCGGTGGAGCACCGAGGGGCCCACGAGGCAGGGGGCACGCCCTAGGGGGGGCGCCCCCCACCCTCATGACCTCCTCTTTGATCCCTTGCAGTAGGGTCCAAGTCTCCTGGATCACGTTCGGTGAGAAAATCACGTTTCCGAAGATTTTATTCCCTTTGGACTCCGTTTGATATTCTGTTTATCCAAAACACTGAAATAGGCAAAAAAACAGCAATTCTGGGCTGGGCCTCTGGTTAATAGGTTAGTCCCAAAAATAATATAAAAGTGGAAAATAAAGCCCAATATAGTCCAAAACAGTAGATAATATAGCATATATGGCCCATGGTTGTTGCGCCCACTAGCAAACCAGGGAAAAAGAAGACTAGGAAATAAATAATCCTGAAACTAACTCTAGGATATTAAGGAGATTGCACAGATTACATCCATTGGGCATCCGAGTTTGCCACCATTGCAAATATAGGGAACACCCTACACTATTCTTCAGCCGGTGGCTCCACGTTAAGAGCAAATTTTGTATTTTAATAAAACAAATTACAACCATAAAACAAAAGGAAGGTTGGCATAAAAGTTAACGGCCCGGTAGATAAATGTACCACCAGAAGTTCAGAAGCTTAGTTCATTTGACCTGGCTACTACGTTTTCATGTTGTACTGTCCGATGGAGCACCATAACCTTCGCCTTCATTTCTCCTAGGCTCCTGAACAACATAGAAAATGTCTGATAATCTGGTTTCAAAACCATGCATATCTTGACGACATGGAACAATGGTTGTCCTTGTTTCACAAAGGGTCTCTGTTCGGGAATGGACTTGTGTCTGGAGCGTAGATATAACATTGTTTTAAGCTTGCACATCTTGATCATGACGCAGTTTGGATGAGATTGCCTTTACAACCAACCCAGTATTACGCAGGAACATGCTGTTGGCACTGTTAGTGGATAGGTACTGACCCACTACAGCAAGAGGTGACATTGCAGTTATAGTTGCCTCGTCACCTTAAGAAGGTGGCGGTTCCACCATTTTTTCCATAGCTTGCTAAAAAGTTGAGTTTATACATAGTAGTACCAGAACATAAGATATTAAGGTGGTAGCAAAACCAAACAAAATAGCTTTGGTCTATATACAGAACTTATTCTCGTGAACCAGTGTAAAGTATTATTTGTATTTTACTGCAAAGTACATAATAAAACCAGGTTCCAAACATATAACCATGTACCATGGCTAATGTATTGTCTATTTCTTCACATTCTATTTATAGCTAAGGATAAAGAGACAAATTTCATAATACAGTAAGCATAGTATGACATCATTCATATCACAAAACAACTTAGAACAGACAAACATGCAATTGTGACATTGTGTGGGCAAGTCCAGCACGGAACTAGATTACAGATCAAGATCAAAGGAACATCACTCCTCTCTTTTAAACCTTGTAAGGTGCAATGATATGCTAAGACAATTGTGTATAACATTGAAAAGAGTAATTGACATTGGCTGCAAACCATGCAGTTCAATGCACAAGTCAGAGTAAGTAGTAGTTAAAAGGCATGAGGATTAAGGACTTACAACAACAGCTTTGACTAGAGTAGTCATGCCCTTCGTCTTGCTGGTGTGACATTCATTGAAGATTTCCACATCATTTGGTTCAGGTACTTTTTGGTCCTTGTGGGCTTTCCTGTACATTTGGAACAAGTCAATATAGATATGATAATATGGCACAGCGAAAAGAGTGAAACAACAGCTAATTACAAGAGCCTCGTAGTGTGAAGTATAGCTACAAGATCCTGTCGTCTGTTGGAATTTCACTTTCGTATGGTTGGCCTTGTTCCTTGAACAGTTCACCTACAAGAAGATAGATTTGTGAGGCACATGCGTAAATAGGAGTTCAACATGTGATCTGATCACATACATATAACGAACATGATACTTTAGATCAGACCAGTGTTTAACTAGGCTTCTCCAGTCTTCATTTGATATATTTTCCAGTGGAGATGTTTGGACAAGTTCACTGTTAGCCTTGCCTTCAAAGTGAGTTTCCTCAAGTTATACCGATACTGTCGCAGAGCAGACTTGAAAACATGGGTGCAAGCTTGTCTGGTTGCATCATCTTGGCTATCCAACTTGAACCTCATCTGTTGAAAATTGTGGGAGTCTCATTATCAGCAACCTAGAAAGTATGGGACAAAGTAAGACGATATTACTAGTTTCCATATGTTGGTGCAACTAACCCTGGGTCTGTTTCCCAGACTATGCACGGGCACGGGAACAAGATTAAGGCACCAACCCAAGTCAGAGTGCAAGGAACCAAGAGCATTGAAGGACCAACCTGCAGATCAAGTGGACCAAGATCAAGCCAGAGAAGCGAGATGCCACTAGGAGAAAAGCCTCCCTTGTCGGGCAGACGAACTCGACAAGGATGGGGCCACCCCCGGTAGAGGACGTCCAAGACGTCCCGGCAGGGCCTACCAGGACTCGCGAGGGCAAAACCACCTCACCCAACCACTCCGCCGTGACCCACACCATCAATCAGTGTGGTGTCAAGCAGCAAAGTGACTAAGTGGCAACCATTCACCACATGGCGACCTCTTTCTATAGGAAATGCTTACAGATGACACCTGTCCTGCGACGTGTCAAGCAAGCAGGAGAGGAGCTAGCGAGATATCCCGGCAAGGCTTGCCGGCCACCCACTGAAATGACGTTAAGCGGAGCATTTAATGCACCCTGTCAGCCTGCAAAGTTAGGTATGATAGCACGGTTTGCTATCTTATCAGTACATAATGACTACTTTGCCATTGTGGTAACCTCTTAATCTATAAAAGGAGGCCAATGGCAACCGTAGAAAGGGTTAGAAGGTTGGATAAATCTCACATCCATACACGCGTAGACACTGCCGCCCCTACTGGGCAAGTGTACTACGCTCCATGACCACTCCTCCACCATCAATCTACCAAAGCAGGAGTAGTGTTTTACGCCTCACAATGGCCCGAACCTGGGTAAAATTGCCTACGTGATCTCTATCGTGTTGCCCCACGCTCGTCTTCTCTTTGTGCAACGCGACGCCCCCCTACCGAACTAGCAAGGGCCCCCCTGGTCCCATAGCTAGCCGTGGTTTCCCGTGACATCTTTGGATTGCCAGGTAGGGGGATCGCTTGCGCGAACCTGAAGGTGTGAGCAGCGCGTCATCTTCATGACCGTCTTCACCTTCGACAGCGCCATCGACCATGGCGCCCAAGAAGAAATCAGGTGCTTCGGCTCATCCATCCACCTCGAAGGCTCCGCCACCCGCAGCGTCTAATGTTGTGGGGTATGCGGAGGGACGCAAGGACATGGACGCTGCTGGGGACGTGGTCGAAGAAGGCGACACCGTGGCCACTTCCCCCGCGGCTGACATAGGAGTGGGAGACATCGGAGGAGAACAACATCAGCAACGCCTCGACGGCCATGCTCCATAAGGTACGGGTGAGGGGGTTACTCCATCCGCGCCCCCTCTCCTCACCGACGAGCATAGCCGCAGCAATGGCGCTCGGTCCAGGACAAATCACCGCCCTCTAGACGCCCCCACTATGGGAGCAACCGCCGCGCGCTAGCCACCCCTGGGAAGGGCCGACCAAGTCGCTGCGCCTGACGGAGCCGCTGGCCCTCGAGCGCCTTCACCGTGCCACCCTGCCATCTAGGTGGCTACTCCGCAATAGCGGGGGCGCAATGCTGCCGCCGCCAACATCGTCAGGAGCCGAGCGATGGTGCAATCTACTTCACCATCACCCATGCCAAGTACAACCATAGAGGCCATGGCACGGGCTCAGTTGTTGCTGAGGTTTCCGCCAGCGGCCGAGCAGATGGACGAATGGCATGCCACCATCCAAAGTCTGGTCGGTTTCGCCGAGGCTGGGGGCTCATGGCAAGCTAGCCCGCCATGGCCTCCCCAAATGACGACAATCGCTCGTGCTGCTTGCCGTATGGAAGGGGCCACCACCACGGTGCAGTCCCCACCACAGCAGCCAGCGCGAGTCCAACAGAGTCAAGAACCTGACGACGTCTCGATGGCCTCCTCTGACCCTCGAGCACGTCCAGGCCAAATGGCGAGCCCTGGAGGATAGGCGGAGGGAAGACACGCGCGTCGTTGTTGAACAACACCGCGACGGCCACCGCCGGACCGATGGGTGCGATGGACCTGACGTCGACGAGCCCGCGCTCTGTATTGGCGGGTGCCTACCTTTAGAGGTTGGGTGCCCCGCCTTTAGTCGAGAGCTGCGGCAAGTCCGTTGGCCGTCCATTCGCACGTTCAAGCTAGAGATACCGGAGAAGTACGATGGGTGGCTGAACCCGGCAGAGTTTCTGAGAATCTACACCATCGCTGTTCATGCTACCAGGGGAAGAGATGAGAAGGTGTTTGCCAACTACTTCCCTTTGGCTCTCATGTCCAATGTGAGGTCTTGGCTGATGCACCTACCGGAGAACTCCATTTTGTCGTGGGCTGACATGTGCCATGAGTTCATTGGCGCCTTCATCGGCGGCCATCAATAGCCATGCAGGCCCAGCGACCTACAACTTCTCCAATAGAAGGAATGAGAAACCCTCTGTAAGTATTACAGAGATTCAGCAAGGTTCATAGGAACATTCCAAATATCCATCCGGCAGTTGTGATAGTTCCCTTCTGGTCCAATGTGCGCAACCGCCGGATCCGTTGCAAGATGAACGTGCGATTACCCAAGACTGTGAAGGAGCTCTACACCTTGGTGGATAAGTGTGCTCGGATGGAGGAGGGAAGGAAGTTGCCCGAAGAGGAAGATTGCACAGACATCGATTCAGAGGATGATGATGAATCAACCAGTCAGAAGAAGAGCAAGAAGCGCAACCAGAAGCGGAAGTATAAGGTAGTGATGACTGTTGCAAGATCGAGTACGCCTAGTACCGGCAAAGAAGGCCAAGGCTGAGATCCCTGGTAGGGAATCTGCTGTGTGCGCTGACTATCGGGAGGCCATAGCTGCCGAGAAGGCCAGTAAAGGTCATGGGCCGTACTGCATGATTCATCGGACCAAAGGCCACGAACTTCAAGAGTGCTATCAGGTCGAGCAGCTTGTCAAGAGACAGAGAGCAGAGTATGAGAAGCGCGACAAGGAAAAGGGTCAGAATGTCGCCGGCGGTAAGGACCGGGGCAGTGAAGTAAATCGCCCTGGCAAACCCTTTGGGAACCAAGGAAAACCTGCCACAGGTTGAGAGAAGGAAGCCTGTGATGATGAGAGTGATGGAGGGGATGTTGAGGAAACCAGTGAGCGGGAGTTTCAGAAGGCCAGTGACGCCCAGTGCATTGACGGGGGTGCATCTTTGCCCACCTCTCACCGCCAGCTCAAACAGCGGGCACGGGAAGTCAATGTCGTGGAACCAACGCCAGAGGCCCGGAAGCCACTCAAATGGTCACGCCCGCCCATCATCTTTGATGAAGAGGATCATCCTAGCTGCACCAAAGCGGTAGGGTGTTTGCCATTGTTGGTCTCTCCAACAATTCGCAACGTCAAGGTCACAAAATTGATGGTAGACGGCGGGGCCGGGTTGAATCTGATCTCCCCAGCAGTTATCAGCAAGCTTCAGATAGTAGAGGAAGAGTGAGAGTTTACCGGCACATGTGAAGGAGTTAATCCCGGTAGGAGTCATCCTAAGGGAAATATCACGTTGCCGGTAACGTTTGGGGGAGAGCTGAACTACCATACCAAGAAGATTGTGTTTGATGTGGTTGACCTCCTCCTACCGTACAATGGGATTCTTGGACGCCCACCCCTGGCTAAATTCATGGCGGTATCCCACTATTACTACAACACCTAGAAGATGTATGTGCCTTTGAGGGTCATTACAATCCCATCAGATGAAAAGGATGCAATCATTTGCGTGGACAAGATGTACCGGGACGCCGTCGCGAAAGAGGCAGCGGTAGCGGCAGTTCCCGCCAAGGTGGATAGAGGAAAGAGGAAGGATAGCAAGGACGCTGGCAAGGAATCCGTGAAGCGTACCTCTTCGGAGTGCGCTGCACTGTTGATGACTTGCCGGAGAGCTCCAACAGCAAGAGATCCAAGGTCACTGCGCCCCAAGTGAAGAAGGCCCTGGCAGGGATGGCTGGCGTTGATGGTACTTTCACTATCAGTGCCACCCTCGATGAAAAATAGAAAAGTGCGCTCGTTGCATTCCTGCGGGCGGATATCGATGTGTTTGCCTGGCAACCATCTGATATCCCTGGTATTCCTAGGGAGGTAATCGAGCACCACCTTGCTGTCTGCCCACACGCCCGACCTGTCAAGCAGAAAGTCCGGAAGCAAGCCTTGGAGAGGTAGCAGTTCATTACAAAAGAGATCAAGAAACTTGAGGCAGCTGGTTTGATCAGAGGAGTGCTACATCCCACATGGTTGGCAAATCCAGTAGTAGTCCGGAAGACTAAAGCTATCGAGCAGATCCAAGCACCAAGGACAGTCAAGGATGTGAGGCGTTTGACAGGGTGCGTTGCCGTTGTCGGATTTCGGGTTCCGGCAGACCCTTGAGGTTCGAACACTGGGGTGCGTGCGGAGATTTCTCCTCCTACCTACCTGCACCCCTCCGCCTTGCTAGGATCTGAACTACGGAAAGAACAACGCAAGAGACACAAGGTTTATACTGGTTCGGGCCACTGTTGTGGTGTAATACCCTACTCCAGTGTGTGGTGTGGTGGATTGCCTCTTGGGCTGATGATGATGAACAATACAAGGAAGAACAGCCTCGCGAGGGTCTGTTCTTGGCTGGGGCGATGAACTACTGGGAGGAGCTCAGTCACCTTTCTCTCTCTCTCTTTCTGATCTTCTCTCTCTCTCCGTACTGTCTCTGCCTGCTCTCTGCCTTGTCCGTCCCCCTTGCTCTGTGGGTGGCTGGTCCTATTTATAGAGGCCCTGGTCCTCTTCCCAAATATCGAGCGGGAAGGGAGCCAACAATGGCGGGCTAATTTGAAGGGGGACAGCTAGTATCCACTATCCTGACAAAAGTAGTCTTCGCCTGCGCAAAGCTCTGGTGATGACGCCGTCTTGGGCTCCACGGTGACCTCCATCTCGTAGTCCTCCTAGTCTTGGTCTCGTTGCACCGAAATGGCAACCTTTGCCTGACGCCTCGGTACTCTGCGGCTGCGCTTGCCCCCTTTGCACCAAAGGGGAAGGGAGGACGCTGCGTGGGCTGGCACCCGCCTGGCGCCCCCGGTCGTCATGGCTTGCGTCACGGGCACCTCGTGAGGTACCCCGCCTTGATCTCTCTGCCTCTTCATTAGCCAGCGTGACGAGGCCGCGCCTGAGGAAGCTCCACGTCGTCCGCCCCGCGAGGCTTGGCCCCTCGCGAGGGTCTTGGGTTTGTGTTGGTGAAGATGGGCCACGCTGGGCCCCCCTTTGAGCCACGCCGCAGGCCGCAGGCAGGCAAGTCTGGGGACCCCCGTTCGCAGAACGCCGACAGTAGCCCTCGGGCCCAAGGCATGCCCGGACTTGGCTGTGCAGGGAGGCGGAAGGGCAAGGGCGAAGCGCCGCGGGCCCTAATAGCCTACGGCCTTGGTGGTTGATTGGACGTGGGCGGCACTGTTCCCCCACGCCCTCCTTATCTTGCGCCGTGCTAGGCGGACCCGTAGTCGTACACAGCCGTTCCCCTGTTTGGTTGCTCGAGCGCCCTCTATCCTTCCTCCACTCGAACTCTGGTTTCTGTTTCGAACTCAATCTTGAACCTCCCCCCCTTCCCATCGCCATGGCTCCGACGAAGAAGGGAAGAGGGGAGAAACCCGTGTCTCCGCATTGCCCGCCGCCGTTGGCGGCCCCCACCGAGGGCTTGGGCAAAGTCAGCTTGGCTCTGGCCACCATCTTCAATAAATGCGGGAGGACGACGGCTTGGCCCGCGTCCCACTTCTCCATCGACAGGATAGCCACCGAGGTCCCGTATTTTGCCGACGCCCTTTGGGCGGGTCTGGTTCCTCCCTTTTCCGATTTCCTCAATGTTGTGCTCTCCCATTATCAGATCCACATGATGCATCTGGGTCCTGAATCCATCGCTCTCCTTTCAGTCTTCACCTTTGTTTGTGAGGCTATGATGGGCATCCTTCCTTCGGTTGCCTTGCTGCGCCACTTCTTCTCGCTGCGTCTTGTTGACCCTACCCAACGCTGGGCGTGTGTGAGCTTCGTTGCCGCGCCTGAAACGGCGGCCTCTGGGATTGACTTCAAGCTCCCTCTGCCAGCGGCCAGGTTCCGCGAGTGGTGGCTGTATGTGGATGCCGGGGTGCCTAGCCCCCTGCCGTCGGAGCCAGCTTCGCCTGCTGTCCCCAATTCGGGCTGGGGCCAGGAGACGCTTGAGGGCCCCCGGCTCGTCTTCGTCTGGCACCGCTTCACGTTCTTGAGGTCGCTTGGCGTGACAGCGCCCAAGGTGGTGAAGGGGTTCCTGCTACACCGCGTCGCTCCTCTCCAGTGCCACTCCCGCCGGATGTGGGCCTTCAGTGGGCGTGATGATCGTATGAGGCTCCAGGAAGAGGACCTGGCACCGGAGGTGCTGAGGACGGCGCTCTTGACCCTGACGGGGGACCCCAACCCTGGCAGTATCCAGCAGGGAGGGGCCTTGTTGTACCTCTGCCAGAGCGGGGGCGATCTTGTGAGGCAGATGCCTATCTTCGATGAGTGGGGGCCACGCCCCGTCGGCCTTCAGGGGCCTCGTGAGAACCCAGTGGTGGTGACTGCCCTTCTAGTCGGCCCAGGCAACTCTTCCTCAAGTGGCGGAGCAGGGAGGCTCGAGGCGCCAGGGGCCGAGGGGGCTCCCAGCGGGGTGACAACGCCGGGCGAGGCTCATGAGGAAGCAGTTATCGGGGCCCACGCCGCCGAGGCTGAGGGTGAAAAGCAGCTGCCCTCTGCGCCTTCGACCGAGGCCACCGAGGCTCCGGCGGCTTCTCTTGGCGAGGCGATTGGCGGCGCACGCCAGGCAGGCGCCCCTGACACAGATCGCCTTGACGCTCCATCGTCGTCGCAGGTTGATCCCTGCGCCCGACTCTTAGGCCGCTTCCGCGTGGACTTTCAGGCCCTCCGGAAGAGAAGGGAGGCCTTGGGCGACGATTACCCTTGTCACCTGTTGAAGAGTAGGAAGTACTTCGCCACTGATGAGTAAGCCTTCTCCTTTCCCAGCTCCCGATCCTCCTGTTGCTTTTACTGACTCTTGCTCCGCAGGCCCCTTCCAGTCGAGCTTGCGGAGACGGCTGAGGAGCCGTCCCCCTTGGCTTCGCCCCCTCCATCGTCCTCAAGCGATCCAAGTAGTGGAGCCCTTGTGGTGAGGGCGACTGACGAGGCGAACTGTCCCGAGGCGTATCGTGGCCCTGCGTACCTCGGGATCCTTCGCAGGCCTTCTCGTGGCATAGCCAGCCTGCCGTGGGCTTCTCGCCTAGTCGTGGACTGCGATTGGCTGAGGCGCTTCCTGCGCTCTTCACCTGGGGACGGGCTGGCCCCCGGCCGGGCTTCTGACGCGGCGTGCCCGGCCGTCGCGAGGGTGCCAGCCCCCAGCCCCTAGCACGGCGGGGGAGTGCTGGCTCGCGGCCCCCGGCGCTTGCTTGGGGCAGATGATGGTGTGGAGGACGTGCTCGAGCGTGCTCGGGAGCGTCGCGCTCTCCACCAAGGATTCCTTCGAAGGGCGGGCGACACGGTAAGCCTGCTTGGAGAGGAGCTTGCTGATGAAGACTCGCGCCTTGAGGCCGAGGGCCTGTGCCTGGCTGCAGATAGGCGCGAGCTGGAGGGCGCCATCGCCCTTGCGCGCCGTCAGCGCGATCTTGACGACGCAGAGGCCAAGGCGTCACTGGTGGTCTCTCGGGAGGCCCGATCTTGGGCCGCTGAGGAGGCTCGGGAAGCTGACCGGCGGCGAACGGCGGTGGAGGAGCGGGCTCGGGAGCTCCTGGCCTGGTGCCCCTCACTGGAGGAGCAGGTGGAGCTGCGCGAGGCAGCTCTCACGTCGATGAAGGTGGCCTCCGGCGACTCAGCAGAGCTCCAGAAGCGTGAGGAGGCGCTGACGCTGGAAGCCGCCGAACGCACCCGTGAGTACGAGCGTCTGGAGACGAGGGAGCGCTTGGTGACGTAGGCGGAGGATGATGTCGCCGCACGGGAAGCCCGCGTCCTGGAGGAGGTCGGATGCCGAGTGGCGATGGCGCATTTGAACCTCGAGCATGAGTTCGACAAGAAGCTGGGGTTGATCCGGGCCGAGGCTGAAGGCAGGATTGCTGCCTTGAGGGCCAAGCTGGAGGAGGCGACGCGGCGGGCCGACGCTTTCCGGGCCGCTCTTGAGGTGGCCCAAGGCGAGTTAACCGCTTCCCAGGCCGGGGTGCTCCTTCTTCGCCAGCAGGTGGAGGAGGCTGATGTCGTCGCGGGCCAGAACACGGACGAGATCCGTCAGCGGTGGATCCTGGAGCGTGAGCACGGCTCCATGCTTGCCACGCTCCGGGAGAGAGCCAACGCAGCCTTGGGCAACATTTGCGAGGCGGCTGTTGGTGAGCCGCACGCAGTCAACTATGCTGGCAATCTTCAGTTCTTCACTGACGTGGTGACACAGTTGGAGGCGCGGTCGGTCAGGGCTGACAGGTTGGTGGAGGAGAGGAGCCACGGCCTGCTTGGGCGCCGCCTTTTCTCGCGTCTTCAGCCACCTCCAAGACATGGATCCCCACTTTGATTTTGATGCCGCAATCGCCCCAGTCCCCCAGGCCATGCGAGGCAACCTGGCGCGCTGGGTGGAGGACAATGTGGACGCTCTTATTAGGGCCTTCACTTCAGACAACAACGACGCTATCGTGGCGGCCGACGAGGGCGGCGTGGTGAACGGCCCTGACGCCGCTGGCGGCGATGCGGACAGCGATGGCGAGTTCAGCGACGCCAACAACGGCTCGGGAGGTGCTCTTGAGAACGCATTGGGAGATTCATCCGACTGATTGTGCATCGCTCCTACTTCCTTACTGTGCATGAATAGAGCTCAGGTTTTGGCCTGATTGCAGTGAGAGCATTTTGGAGGGGGAGCCCCTTATGTAAAACTTGTGCTCATCGTATTAGTAGACGCTACATTGCCCATGCGCCCGCGCCAAGTGGTTGGCCCAAGTGACGCGCTGGTCGGCTAGTTTACCTTTGTTCCGTGCTGGCCCTGAGGCAGCCCGCGGGGGGTTGTGGTGTTTCGGGTGTTCCCTGATTGGGTTCGTAGGATCTGCAGTAAAACATCCTCCTGAAGGTCACGTCGGCGGCAGTCTGGGCTGCGCACAAGCTAGGCCTGACCCGGCTCGCGAGGGGAGGAAGCTGAGGCGATGCGGTAACCAAAACACGAGAAATTGCTCGAACGAGACTAAGCACCCCTTCCCCGATCACACGCAAATCTCAAATTTGAATCCAACTTGAATCCAGCGGGGGAAAACGGCAACCAAAGGGAAAAGCGACGAAAGCAAACAAAAGGCCGCGTCTGGCACCTAGTCTAGTCTTGGACGTCTTCTCACCAGCGCGGAGCTAAGTGCTGCCACTGGGCGTGGGAGGGAGCCCCAGGGCCTGAGGTCGGCACCCCTGAGACTCCGGGGCGTGTACAGCCCCACTCATTATTACGTGAGAGTGTCACGGGGCGGCGAGCTTCACAGGCACTGGGCCTTCTTCACAGGTACCGGCCTTGCTTCATATCGCCAGATGAGGGCCCCGCCTTGCGCCACACTCTAGTTCCATCGACGACGACCGGAAACCAGGATGCCGCCGATGGGGTAGAGCGGTCGCCAGTGGTTCCCCCGACGATCACGGGTCCTCCGCCGGGGGCAGG
Organism: Triticum urartu; assembly: GCF_003073215.2. NCBI lineage: Eukaryota > Viridiplantae > Streptophyta > Magnoliopsida > Poales > Poaceae > Triticum > Triticum urartu. The sequence continues at coordinate 195,488,818 of NC_053022.1, forward strand.
CCCTGAGGCACCTCCCCAGCGGAGGGCCTACCTCCTGAGAGCACCTTGCTCCGAACGCCGCGGTGGTGATGTCGGATCCCGGCCCCTCTCCTGTAGCCCCCTGCGCCCTCCTCCCGAGGGGCAGGAGACTGTGGGAGCGGGGCAGCTGCTCGCTGTGGCAACCTGCACCTCCTGTGATCCATGGTCAGCGTATGCCTGGTCCTGAAAAACTAGCGGTACCCGATAATCGTTGGCGCCATCGTGGCCAGTGGGACCGTCCTGGGGCTCCCGGAAAGGCTCAGCTTCTGGCGCCTCGTCCCCCCAGCTTGGGCTGAGGAGCGAGCCTTGTTTGCTCTCGTGTGGGTGTCCTCGGTCCATCATGAGGGGCACGTATTCCTCCGGCGCCGTCGTCCCGAATCCATGCCGTAATGCCCTGCATGCCACGCGGTCCTGCCTGACGCGCCCACCGTGGGGTGGTAGTGCGGCTGTCCACTGGGGTCGCGGGTCGCGTCGAGTCCTTCTTCTTCGTGGACCGGGAGCGGGGGCAGCGCCGCCGCCGGTCCAGCGCTGACAGCTTCGCTGGCGTTGGAGTAGCCTTGGAGACCGCCGGCGCGCACAGAGCCCCCGCGCGGGCCGCCCTGGGCCTGAGATGGGAGCTGGGTGGAGAAGGGGTGAGCCCCCGAGGTGGCGAAGCCCAGGAGCTCTGCCACTCACTCCAGCAGCACGTCGTGGCCGCCCTCCAGCAGCCTGCACTGCAGCAGCTCTCGGGCCACTGTGAGCGCGGCCTTCGAGTTCGCCTGCTCCCTGCGGGTGTACGGTGTCGTGGTCGCGGCGTGATTGGAGGCCCTTGCTGCCGACCGCGCCTGCCGCGGTGTGAGAGCTGTCGGAGCCTGTCCGCTTCGCCCGCGGCCCGAGGCAAGCGGCTCTGCGCGGGCGGGCCACGCCGCCCACGGATCTGGGTTGCCCGCCTGGTCGCCGGACATGGTGATGACGACGCGACGGGGCGCGAAGCCGTAGAAGGTGGATTCCGGCGCACCCCTACCTGGCACGCCAAATGTCGGATTTCGGGTTCCGGCAGACACTTGAGGTTCGGACACTGGGGTGCGCGCGGAGATTTCGCCTCCTACCTACCTGCACCCCTCCGCCTTGCTAAGATCTGAACTACGGAAAGAACAACGCAACAGACACAGGGTTTATACTGGTTCGGGCCACCGTTGTGGTGTAATACCCTACTCCAGTGTGTGGTGTGGTGGATTGCCTCTTGGGTTGATGATGATGATGAACAATACAAGGAAGAATAGCCTCGTGAGGGTCTGTTCTTGGCTGGGGCGATGAACTACTGGGAGGAGCTCAGTCACCTTTCTCTCTCTCTCTTTCTGATCTTCTCTCTCTCTCCGTCTTGTCTCTGCCTGCTCTCTGCCTTGTCCGTCCCCCTTGCTCTGTGGGTGGTTGGTCCTATTTATAGAGGCCCTGGTCCTCTTCCCAAATATCGAGCGGGAAGGGAGCCAACAATGGTGGGCTAATTTGAAGGGGGACAGCCAGTATCAACTATCCTGACAAAAGTACTCTTCGCCTGCGCAAAGCTCTGGTGATGACGCCGTCTTGGGCTCCACGGTGACCTCCTTCTCGTAGTCCTCCTGGTCTTGGTCTCGTTGCACCAAAATGGCAACCTTTGCCTGATGCCTCGGTACTCCGCGGCTTTGCTTGCCCCCTTTGCACCAAAGGGGAAGGGAGGACAATGCGCGGGCTGGCACCCGCCTGGCGCCCCCGGTCGTCATGGCTTGCGTCACGGGCACCTCGTGAGGTACCCCGCCTTGATCTCTCCGCCTCTTCGTGAGCCAGCCTGACGAGGCCGTGCCTGAGGAAGCTCCGCGTCGTCCGCTCTGCGAGGCTTGGCCCCTTGCGAGGGTCTTGGGTTTGTGTTGGTGAAGATGGGCCGCGCTGGGCCCCCCTTTGAGCCACGCCGCAGGCCGCAGGCAGGCAAGTCTGGGGACCCCCGTTCCCAGAACACCGACAGCCGTGCTAAGCAGATTCATCTCCATGTCTGCCGAGCAGGCCCTGCTGATACGTCTCCATCGTATCTATAATTTTTGATTGTTCCATGCCAATATTCTACAACTTTGATATACTTTTGGCAACTTTTTATACTATTTTTGGGACTAACATATTGATCTGGTGCCCAATTCTAGTTCCTATTTGTTGCATGTTTTTTGTTTCGCAGAATATCCATATCAAACGGAGTCCAAACGGAATAAAAACTGACGGAGATTTTTTAGAATATATATGATTTTTGGGAAGAAAAATCCACGCGAGACGGTGCCCGAGGTGGCCACGAGGCAGGAGGGCGCGCCCCTGACCCTCGTGGGCCACCCGTAAGGCGGTTGAAGCCCTTCTTTCGCCACAAGAAAGCTAATTTCCGGATAGAGATCGTGTCAAATTTTCAGCCCAATCGGAGTTACGGATCTCCAGGAATATAAGAAACAGTGAAAGGGAAGAATCTGGGAACGCAGAAATAGAGAAATAGAGAGAGACAGAGAGACATATCCAATCTCGGAGGGGCTCTCGCCCCTCCCGTGCGATGGAGGCCATGGACCAGAGGGGAAACCCTTCTCCCATCTAGGGAGGAGGTCAAGGAAGAAGAAGAAGGAGGGGGCTCTCTCCCCCTCGCTTCCGGTGGCACCGGAGTGCCACCGGGGGCCATCATCATCACCGCGATCTACACCAACCCCTCCACCATCTTCACCAACATCTCCATCACCTTCCCCCTCTATCTACAGCGGTCCACTCTCCCGCAACCCTCTGTACCCTCTACTTGAACATGGTGCTTTATGCTTCGTATTATTATCCAATGATGTGTTGCCATCCTATGATGTCTGAGTAGATTTTCGTTGTCCTATCGGTGGTTGATGAATTGCTATGATTGATTTAATTTGCTTGTGGTTATGTTGCTGTCCTTTGGTGCCCATCTTCTGATTGCGAGCGTGGATCACACCCTAGGGTTAGTTGTATGTTGATACGACTATGTATTGGAGGGCAAGAGTGACAGAAGCTTCAACCTACCATAGAAATTGATGCATACGGGATTGAAGGGGGACCAATATATCTTAATGCTATGGTTGGGTTTTACCTTAATGAACGTTAGTAGTTGCGAATGCTTGCTAATAGTTCCAATCATATGTGCATAGAATTCCAAGTCAGGGATGACATGCTAGAAGTGGCCTCTCCCACATAATACTTGCTATCGGTCTAGTAAGGTAGTCAATTGCTTAGGGGCAATTTCGCAACTCCTACCATCACTTTTTGACACTCGCTATATTTACTTTATTGCTTCTTTACTTACAACAGCCCCTACCTTTTATTTACGTAATATTTATTATCTTGAAAACCTATCCAACAACACCTACAAAGTACTTCTAGTTTCATACTTGTTCTAGGTAAAGCGAACATCAAGCGTGCGTAGAGTTTTATCGGTGGTCGATAGAACTTGAGGGAATATTTGTCCTACCTTTAGCTCCTCGTTGGGTTCGACACTCTTACTTAGCGAAAACTGTTGTGATGCCCTATACTTGTGGGTTATCACCTGCCGTTATTCAAAATTTTGAAGAAGGCAGGGCCCATGAAGTGGACTCCGGAGGCAAATGCAGCTTTGCAAGAGTTGAAGACCTACTTGACCTCTGCGCCTACCCTGGTTGCTCCCAAACCACAGGAGCCATTATTGCTATACTTAACGGCAACCAACAAAGTGGTTAGTGCGGCCTTGGTGGCACAGCGGGAAGTGGATGAGGCAGAGAGAGAGCAAGGACCGGCAGAGCCGGAGAAGGATCAGGATAGCAATGAGCACGACAGCAAGAGCAACCCCAAGAACACGTCAAGGAAGAAAGTGGTGCAGTGCCCAGTGTACTTCATCAGCTCCTTGTTACAGGGGGCAAGATCGAGGTACTCTGGTGTGCAAAAGTTGATCTTTAGTCTCATCATGGCCTCAAGGAAACTGCGCCACTACTTCCAAGCCCATGAGATCACGATTGTCACTCATTTCCCATTGCAAAGGATATTCCGAAACCCTGAGGCTACCAGCAGATTAGTGGAGTGGGCTTTGGAGTTATCCAGTTTAAGTTTGAAGTTTGAGAGCATAGCAATCATCCAGAGCAGGGCATTGGCAGAGTTTATTGCAGAATGGACGCCAACCCCCTGACGAGGAAGTAACGGAGATAGTTATCCCCAGCAAGGAATCACCCCTAGAATGGATTATGTATTTTGATGGTACCTTTTCCCTACAAGGTGCAGGAGCTGGCATGCTTCTCGTTGCCCCCTCCGGGGAGCACCTTAAGTACGTCATCCAGATGCACTTTTCCCGGGAAGAGGCAACCAACAATACATTAGAGTATGAAGGGCTCCTTGCCGGGCTTAGGATTGCCGTAGAATTGGGAATTAAGAAGCTGATCATTCGAGGTGATTCACAGCTTATGGTGAGACAAGTCAATAAGGATTACCAAAGTCCATTGATGGAGGCATACGTCAAGGAAGTGAGGAGCTTGGAGGAATGTTTTGACGGATTGCAAATAGAGCACGTACCCCATGCAGAAAACAGCGTAGCTAATCATCTGTCAGAGTGTGCTGCGTTGAAGCTCCCTGTGGAACCAGAGACTTGTTGGCGTCCTAGGCACGGGGGTGCCCAGACTATCCTGCATGCGGCCCAGAGTGTGGCTCTACCAACGGCCTGGTACGGCCCATCTTCAGCAGCGACATCTCAAGACCCTCGCGAGGGGCCAAGCCTCACGAGGAGGAGGATGCCAAGACCTCCCTGGGGGCAGCCTCATTAGGTTGGCTCCTGAGGAGCGGAGATATCTATGCAAGGAGCACCTCGCGAGGTTCACGTGACGTGAGCCTTGACGACCAAGGCAAGGCGAGTTCCAGCGGGTGCAGTGTACCAGTTTCCTCTTTGGTGCTAAGGAGGCAAGCGTAGGTATGGGGTCTGAGGAATCAGGCAAAGGTTTCCATATCGGTGCAACAAGACCAAGACCAGCAGGGCGGCAGGACGTAGGTCATCGCAGAACCCACAGCAACATCACCACGAGAGCCTCTGGCCGACGAAGACCACCTTTTGTCAGGATAGCTTGTACTAGTTGTCCCCCTTCAAACTTGGTCGTTGTGGGATCCCTTCCCACCTAACATTTGGGAAGAGGACCAAGGCCACTATAAATAGGACCTAGCCAACACCTTAGTGAAGGATCGACCCATCTAGCAGAGAGAGAGAGAGAGGCATCGGGGATCAGATTCATTCCACCCTAATGAGCTCACCAGTTCATTGAGCCCAAGAACACATCACCTCATGAGGGTGTTCATCCATTGTATTAGTTCACCCTTAGCCCCCCGAGGCAATCCACCCACAAACTAGAGTAGGGTATTACACCGCAAGGTGGCCCGAACCAGTACAAACACTTGTCTCTTGTTCTTTCGGTCTGTCAAGCTAGGCCGTGGAATCGTTGAGCGTCTGAGTCAGGAAGAGAGTGTTCTTCGTGCGCACCCCAGAGTTCGAACCTCACAAGGGTTTGCCGGAACCCAAAATCCGACATTTGGCCCGCCAGGTAGGGGTGCACCGGAGCTCTACCCCTTCGCTCGATCCTCCCCTCCGCTCTCTTCATCTTTCCTCCCGGCCTTTATGGTAGGGACCGCCCCGCTGGCTGGATCAACGGGCGCGCACGGAGGCGCCATGGGCCTCCGGGTCTTCACCCCCGCCTTGCGACATGTGCAGTGGCCGTGCAAGTTCAAGCCAGATATGCCGCCTCACTACAATGGCGCGGCGGACCCAACAGCCTTCCTGCTGGTAGACGAGGAGGCTGTTAGGGAAGCTGGAGGAGATGACAGGGTCATGGCCAACTGGTTCCCCATGGCCCTGGCTGGCATGCCGCGTGCCTGGCTGCTCAGCCTGCCAGGATCCTCGGTAGCCTCCTGGGAAGAGCTGTGCGGTCTCTTTGTCACGCGCTTCACGGCACCAGCGCCACTTGCCGTTGCTGCCATCCTCGGCGGCTCGCAGGCACCGCCCTCAGATCGCCACGTCAAGCAATTCTTCTGCCGATGGGCGCTGCCTCTATGCAGCAGGGACCTCCCCCGGGATGGGCGGCGCCCAAGGACGACCTCACCTTCAACTCAGAGCACCATCCAGTGACCATCGTGCTCTTCCTGGAAGCTTTCGGCTTGCTCCATGTACCACACGGCCGACTCCATCGCACCAGCCCTTCTCCGGAGTTGGCGGCGGCTCCACCATCCCTCTAGGGCAGATCCCCCTCCCCGTCACCTTCGGCACCCGCCACAACTACCGCATCAAGCTCATCGACTTCGACATCGCTCGCATCAGCCTTCCGTACAACGCCATCCTCGGGTACCCAGCCATGGCTCAGTTCATGGCAGCAACTCACCCCGCATACAACCTCATGAAGATGCCAGGGAGCAACGGCATCCTCACTGTGGCCGGAGACACCAAGGAGGCCCTGATGGCCCTCAAGCTCGCCTTCAGGGCCGCGGCGGTGGCGCGCCCTGCGGGCAAAGCAGCACCCGAGACCCAGGGGGCTGCGCCGGCGAAGAAGAAGCAAATGTTCTCCCAAGATCGGGCTGAGACGAAGCAGGTGCCAGTCGATGAGGACGGGGCCTCAGGAGCCACCTTCACCATAGGCGCCAACCTCGACCTGGACCAAGAAGAGGCACTGGTGAAATTCCTACGCGCGAACAAGGAGGTTTTCGCCTGGGAGCCCAAGAAGCTGGTGGGGGTCCCAAGGGGAGTAATCGAGCACAACTTGAGGGTGTGCCCCAATGTGCGCCCGATGAAGCAGAAGGCGCGACGACAGTCCACAGCTAAATAGTCCTTCATCGTCGAGGAAACCCGCAAGCTATAGGCGGCGGGTGGTATCCACGAAGTCCGGTACCCGGAGTGGCTGGCAAACCCCGTCATCGTACCCAAGAAGGGTGGGTAGGAAGGCATGTGCGTCGACTTCACCAACCTCAACAAGGCCTGCCCTCAGGAGTCGTTCCTGCTTCTGCGCATCGATCAGATCGTCGACTCCACCGCCGAGTGCGACCTGCTATGTTTCCTAGATGCCTTCTTAGGTTATCACCAGATTAAGATGGCTGTGGAGGACGTAGAGAAGACGGCGTTCTTAACCCCGTGCGGGGTGTATTGCTACACCTGCATGTCATTCGGGTTGCGTAACGCTGGGGCGACCTTCCAGCGGCTGACGCATATCGCTCTAGGCCAATAGCTCGGGAGGAATGCTGAGGCCTACGTCGATGACATTGTGGTAAAATCTCGGGAGGCTAGGACCCTCATTCAGGATTTGGAGGAGACTTTTGCCAGCATGTGCAAGGTAGATCTATGGCTCAACCTGGAGAAATGCATGGTCGGTGTCCCCTCCAGCAAGCTGTTGGGTTTCCTAGTATCGCACAGGGGGATCGAGGTGAACCTAGAGAAGGTCAAAGCAATAGAAGACATGAGCCCGCCGCAGACTCTCAAGGAAATGCAAAAACTCGCGGGCTGCATAACCTCACGGGGGCGCTTCATCTCGAAGCTAGGGGAGCGCCCCCTTCTGTTCTTCAAGCCGATGAAGAGGATGGGCCCGTTTGAGTGGACTCCGGAGGCTGACGTGGCATTTCAAGACCTCAAGAGATACCAAACCAGCCCACCGGTGATGGTGGCGCCTCGTCCTCTCAAGCCCCTGGTGCTTTACCTGGCCACCACACCTCATTCCGCTAGCGCAGCACTGGTGGCCATCCAGGAGGAGCGCCAGGCCAAGAGCCTACCACCCGGCGCCGCACATCGGGTCAGAATGGTGCAGCACCAACACGGCGCCCCTGAAGCCACAACAGAGCCAACAGATGACCGGTCACCTCAAGACGGTGCTCCTGAGGCTGCGGTAGCCCTGATAGGCGACCGAACTCCTGAGGTCCCCCAGCCTCAGGGAGCGCCCCGGCCTCAGGAAATCACGGACTCCATGAACAATTTCGCCCTCATCGAGCACCCAGTGTACTTCATCAGCACAGTGTTGTGAGACGCACGGGCCCGCTACCCCATGCCGTAGAAGCTTCTGCTCATGCTCCTCGTGGCCTTGCGCAAGTTACACCACTACTTTCAAGGCCATCCCATCAAGGTCGTCTCAGCTTACCCGCTGGAGAGGGTACTCTGAAGCCCCAATGCAACAGGAAGAGTAGCTGAGTGGAACATCGAGCTGCAGGCCTTCCAACGGGAGTTCAGCACCACCAGGGTCATCAAGGGAGCCGCGCTCGCCGACTTCGTGGAGGAATGGACTGACGGTCCAGGGAGCAGGGGCATGAGATGTTAGCTAACATACACGGCAGAGACTTTGGCATCACTCGTCGTCGCGCACCTTGGTGGGCAAGGCTTTCCGCAGTGGATTCTATTGGCCCACGACACTCAACGACGCAGCCAAGCTGCTGAAATCCTGCGAGGCCTGCCAGTTCCATGCTAAACAAATCTACTAGCCTGCCCAGGGCCTCCAGACCATCTCGCTCGCGTAGCCGTTTGCGGTCTGGGGGCTGGATACCCTAGGTCCGTTCCCTCGAGCACCCGGGGGCTACCGCTACCTCTACGTCGCCATCGACAAGTTCACCAAGTGGGCAGTGGTGGAAGCCATCCGCACCATCCCATCCGGCTCCGCAGTTAAGTTCGTCAAGGGCCTCGTGAGCCAGCTTGGAGTCCCTAATCGCATCATCACCGGCAACGGCTCGCAGTTCACTAGCAATCTCTTCAAAACATATTGTGCTAACTTTGGAACGCAGATATGCTACGCCTCAGTGGCACACCCCAGGAGCAACCGCCAAGCTGAGCGTGCCAACACGGAGGTCTTGAGAGGCCTAAAGACAAGGACCTTCAAGAATAAGCTCGAGGCCTATGGCAGGGGCTGGCACGACAAGCTCCAGTCCGTGCCGTCGTCCATCCACACCACCTCCACCAAGCCAACAGGCGAGACCCCGTTTTCCTCATCTACAGAGCCGAAGCGGTTCTCCCTCACGAGGTCAAGCATCGCTCCGCGTGGGTGTTGGCGTTTGATGAGGCACGTCAGGACGCCATGCGGGGGATGGACCTCGTGCTGGGGGAGGAACGCCGCCGCCAAGCCTCACTCCGAGCGGCAAGGTACCAGCAGGCGCTGCGACGGTACCACTGCGGCAGCGTGCGCTCCAGGACGCTCGAGGTGGGCGATCTCATCTTGAGGCGGGTGCTCTCCAGGGAAGGGCTGCATAAGCTCTCACCCATGTGGGAGGGCCCGTTTAGGATTGCCCGCGTCTCCAGGCCTGGCGCTGTGCGCCTCGAGACGCAGGACAAGATCCCCATCTAGAACGCCTCGAACATCTAGCACCTTTGGAAGTTCTACCCATGAAGCAAGGCCTAGTGCCTGTGAAGGTCTCTACTCATGACACTCTCACGTAATAACGAGTGGGGCTATACACGCCCCGGAGTCTCTGGAGTGCCGCCCTCGGGCCTCGAGGGCTCCCTCCCATGTCTTAGTGGCAGCACTTAGCTCCGCGCTGGTGTGATGACTAGACTAGGTGCCAGACGCGGCTACTCATTTGCTTTCTGTAGGTGGTTGCAACCTTTTAATGAAATTTGGAGTTCTGGCGTTTCTCGATTGCTTGGTTGAGCCCCCCTTTTCCTCTACTTCTTCGCTCGCTTCTTTGCTTTGCGTCAGGGAGGACGACAGTTGCCCGACGTTCTCCCTTGTGTGCCCCACGCGGGGCTGGGCAGGTGTGTGCGTGCGCTGGGCTAGCCTAAACCACGGACACACCTCGCCAAAGCCCTGTCGCCCCAGAGCTTTGGCTCCCTTGATCTCCATGAGGCGCCCTCGATTGAGCTCATGAGTGGCGCACCCTCCTAAGTCCGTGCCCCACAGGTACCGCGACATGGTGCGCTAAGCCATGATTAGCCCATGCCCGAGGGCTCGCGTAAGGAGGAGTAAGGCACCCGACAGATGTCCTAACAAACTCTGTAGCTTTGCGACGCCTCCCAAGGTCGGCGGCTCCCGAGTCGGCAGCAAGGAGGCGGCCTCACTAGATGCCAGGAGGAACCACCCCGGGAGTAGTAAGCTAAGTTATCCTTCCGCATATATGTAGAGCATGAATGTCACAATACAACACAACACAGAGACAATAAACATAGCATAGCGGCATTAAACCACGGTTCATTACACGCCCTCGCAGGGCCCCATGCTTGTTTTTTGGAATGTAGAAAAAAGGAAAGGACGAGCAAAAGCGGCTCGCATGACCGCGAGAGCTGACGAGGCACGGCCCCGAGGGCCTCCTGGACTCAGCTCAATCTGAGTTCCTCTCGCACTTCACCGCTGCGTGGCGGCGGGACAACCCACTGCTGTCCTCGAAGCGGGCCCGGCGGTGAGGCAACTGGTCGTAGCCGACGCTATTGGTGCTCTCGCTGGCGGAGAAGCTACTGTCGCTGAGCGAACCACGGCCGTTGCCAAGGGCAAGCTCGCCATCAGCCTCGTCACGGCTGACGCGTAGTCCGAGCTCACCGTCATCGTTGCTATCTATGGGGTCGCGGTGCCATCATACATGAAGTGGAGGGTACACCACCTGCTTAGGCCGCGTGCGCAGGCAAACATCTGCCAGCCGCAAGCCAGGGCCGCGTTTCCCGCGGCGGAGACCTCCACCGTGACCCACGAGGCCTGGCTGCAGCAACCGTCGGCCTGCAGCCAGAGGCCATCAAGACCCCGAGCGGCAGCTCTCCGGCAAAGAAGCGCGGAAGCTGAAGCTAGGTGCCATTCGGACTCTCTGACCACACGACGAACTCCGGGAGCACCTCCGCTGAATGGAAGCGCGTCACAGGAGGCCGGGCGACCACGGCATGCCTCCCCTCAGCGCAGGGGCTGTTCTGCCTAGAGCGGCCCTCGCTGTGGGAGGAGATGCCGCTGCGGCCCCCGGGGACGACGCCAGTCCCTGAAGGAGTGCGATCGCGCCCCCGAGGAGCCACAGCAGGGGTCATGACGTGCTTATGGGGACGGCCCCGCCCCCTGTTGGGCGGCGGCGAGCCGGTCCCCTCCTGGTGGAGCCTTCCCCTTCTCCGCGGCCGAAAACCTCTTTGTTGAAACCATGGGACTGCAGCAAGACGGCTAGGAAGAGGAAGAAGAAGTAGGTTGCGTGCAGAAGGAGATGAGCAACGGGGGCTGCGCCCCTCTCTTCATTTATAGCCAAAGGGAGGCCAACCGCCGGCCTCCAAGATCGCAGGTAATGATGGTTTTCTTATGCATGTAGCAGGGTCTCGTCAAGTCGAACGGTTGCTGAGGCAGCATGGGGAAGCGAAGACACCCATGTCCCTTCGATCACCACGCGTCAAGCAAAGCCACGGGCGGATGGATCGCACGGCCGTCCGCACTTGCCCTTTGGCTTCGCCTCGAAGCCAAGGCTGAGCGCACCTTGGGCCCGGGGGCTAGGGTCGGCGTCCTGGGAACGAGGGTGCCCAGACTTGCCTGCCTGCGGCCCAGAGCGTGGCTCTACCAATGTCCTGGTACGTCCCATCTTCAGCAGCGACAGCTCAAGACCCTCGCTAGGGGCCAAGCCTCGCGAGGCGGATGACTCCAAGGCCTCCCTGGGGGCAGCCTCACTAGGCTGTCCCCTGAGGAGCAGAGATATCTATGCAAGGAGCACCTCGCGAGGTTCACGTGACGTGAGACATGACGACCAAGGCCAGGCGAGTGCCATCGGGCGTAGTGTACCAGTTTCCTCTTTGGTGCTAAGTAGGCAAGCGCGGGTGCAGGGTCCCGAGGATTCAGGCAAAGGATTCCATATTGGTGCAACAAGACCAAGACTAGTAGGACGGCAGGACGAAGGTCATCGCGGAGCCCACAACAGCATCACCACTAGAGCCTTTGGCAGGCGAAGAGCACCTTCTTTCAGGATAGCTTGTACTAGTTGCCCCCTTTCAAACTCGACCGTTGTGGGATCCCTTCCTGCCTATCATTTGGGAAGAGAACCAAGGCCACTATAAATAGGACCTAGCCAACACCGTAGTGGAGGATCGACTCATCTAGCAGAGAGAGAGAGAGAGAGAGAGGCATCGGGGATCGGATTCATTACACCCTAATGAGCTCACCAGTTCATCGAGCCTAAGAACACCTCACCTCCTGAGGCTGTTCATCGATTGTATTAGTTCATCCTCAGCCCCCCAAGGCAATCCACTCACAAACTGGAGTAGGGTATTACACTGCAAGGTGGACCGAACCAGTATAAACCCTCGCGTCTCTTGTTCTTTGGTCCCTCGAGCTAGGCCGTGGAATCGTTGAGCGTCTGAGTCGGGAAGAGAGTGTTCTTCGTGCGCACCCCAGAGTTCGAACCTCACCAGGGTTTGCCCGACCCCAATATCCGACGGGACTTTTGTTCTCCATCTCACTCAGCCTTCCGTATCCCCAACAACAATGGCCCAGAAAAGGAGAAAGTTGGACTCCGGTAAGCCTCTCCTGGTAGAGCCATCCGCTCGTGATAGAGACCCTACTGGAAACAACTCCTCGCCACCTGCTGGACCGCACCCTCCTGTCGAGCCCCTGGACCCCGTGAACGAGGCATGTGCTCCCGCAGTAGAGGTGCCGCTAGTCCTTGTTGCCGAGCCCAGTCTCCAACTTGGGCAAGGCACATAGTCCACTTCCTCCAAACCGGAGAGCTTCCCGGTGACCAAGATGAAGCTGAAAGAGTAACCCAGAGGGCCAGTATGTATCAGTTTGTCGATGACACTCTCTACTGAAGGAGGCCCAATGGTGTGAAATTGAAGTGCATCTGCCGGGAAGTCGGAACAAAACTGCTGGCTGAGATACACAAAGGCATGTGTGGCTCCCACATTGGATCAAGGGCATTAGTTGGGAAAGCATTCCAGCAAGGATTCTATTGGCCCACAGCCCTCCAAGATGCGGTCGAGCTAGTCACCAAATTGTGAAGCCTACCAGTTCCATGCCAAGAACATACACCTATTTGCCCAAGCTCTTCAGACAATCCCTTTATCATGGCCATTTTCGGTCTGGGGGCTCGATATCCTCGGCCCCTTCCCCCGAGCGATCGGGGGCTTTGAATTCTTGTTCGTTGCTATCGACAAGTTTACAAAGTGGCCGGAAGTGACTGCCATGAGAAAGGTGGCTGCTCAGTCAGCTATCAAGTTCTTGAAAGAATTGGTGTGTCGTTTTGGAGTTCTGGCAAGGATCATTACCGACAACAGCACCCAGTTCACGAGCCACGCCTTCATGCAATATGTTAATGCCCTCGGATGCAAGGTCTCATTTGCCTCTGTGGCACATCCCAGAAGCAATGGACAAGCTGAGAGGGCGAACACTGAAGTGCAACCTTTGATACGCTGCAGAAGCGCCGCAGGCGGTGGATCGATGAGCTACCAGTAGTTCTCTGGTCCCTCAGAATGACACCAAACCAGGCTACCGGGGAGACTCCTTTCTCCCTTGTCTACGGGGCAGAAGGATTTGTCCCCACGGAACTCATTTACGGGTCGCCTCGAGTGGTTGCCTACGATGAAGTAGCGCAAGATCAGCACCGGCGTGACGACGCTGTGCTACTCGAGGCGAACCATCTCCGGGCTGCTACGCATGATGCACGCTATCTGCAAGCCCTGCGTCACTATCATAACCGAAGGGTTCATGCCCGGTGTTTTGAGGAAGGAAACCTTCTCCTTAGGCGCATTCAGTCCGCCAAGGGTACAAACAAGTTGACGCCGAAGGGGGAAGGCCCTTACTGGGTAGTACGGGTCACCACACCTGGCACAGTCCGTCTGGAGACCCGAGATGGCATTCAATTGCAAAACTCATGGAATATTGAGCATCTCCGGAAGTTCTACCCGTAAGGCGCGCCCGACAGCCACCCTTTTGTACAAGCCTTGCCTCAGTTGCATGTAACCACTTGTACAAAACCAGGGCGATGACCCTGAGCAAGAGAAAATAAACGAAGCGCTGGGGGCCCCCGACCAAGTTGCATGTATGCATGAGCATTCTAGAGCACTGCATAAGAATTTCATGAGCATTTGCATATGCATATAGATAGAATCGCATCCTGCATTCATTCTCATTTGCCTGAAGCTGCAGGTTCCTGCCGTGAACTTGGCTTCAACAAGGAGTTGAGAAGATAGCCCGACACTGCAATCCCCGGCAAGCCAAACAGATAAGTTCTACCTCTTGTCGATTAGTGTTCTATAAGCTATAACTTGTGCATAAGAAAACATCGCCACTCCTTTGAGACATAGGTGCTCCCATCCTTTACTCGAACGTTGCTTCGGTCAGGATGGTCGCAGTGACCTTTGGTAAAATGAAGTTGGCGGGGGGGCTGGTCCCTTAATGTTTTGCCCGGTAGACCACTACAAAAATATATTTCTTCCATGATGATACATGTTTGTCACAGTAGGTCACGTCCAAACAGATAAGTTCTACCTCTTGTCCATTAGTGTTCTATAAGCTATAACTTGTGCATGAGAAAACCTCGCCACTCCTTTGAGACATAGGTGCTCCCATCCTTGACTCGAACGTTGCTTCGGTCAGGATGGTCGCAGTGACCTTTGGTAAAAGGAAGTTGGCGGGGGGCTGGTCCCTTAATATTTTGCCCGGTAGACCACTACCCAAAAAAATACACTTCCGTGATGATACGTGTTTGTCACAGTAGGTCACGTTTTGTGTCATGCATGTACATCCATGACAAATTTATGACAGAATCAAGATAGTCATACCTGTGCTGTCGTAGAAGTGTTCCATGACATTACCAAAATTATCATCACGGAAGTGTCCACTTCCATGACGATAAATCGCGCGTCACAGAAGTGCTTTCGTCAAGGGTGACTGAAATGTGGCATCCACCATAACGGAACATCGTTAAGCTATCGGGTCCGGTTTTGGATCCGTTAACCCGTTAACAGCCCCGACCAATGGGGATTTTCCACATGTAAAATCATCATTGGCTGGAGGAAACACGTGTCGGCTCACTGTTGGGACAGATGTCATCCACTCATTGGACCCAAAGCGCCTATGGTACATCGATACGTGGCACGGCCTAACAGAGGCCCATTCCTGTGAAAAGGCCGGCCCGTTTGACTTGGTCAAAAGGTGGCGGGCCGGTCCACGGCAAGCCTGTTAACGGCCTATTTGCATATAGCCCATTTACAGCCTGCTAACCCAGGGCCCGTTTACGACCTATCCGAATTAGGCCCAGTATCGTCATCTGGGTTGTCCAATATAATTCCAGCCCGTTTTAACTTCCAGCCCATGTATGGCCCATGCCGTCTTTCGGCCCATATGAAGCCCTTATTACTCTCGGCCCATTAACGGACCGTGGTAAAACTAGCCCGTAATGAACAGCGTATCACTTTATACCCATTAACGGGACGTGGTGAAACTGGCCCGTAATGAACAGTGTATCACTTTATGCCCATTAACGGCCCGTTATTCCGTTGGGCCGTTTCCAGCCCATGTTATCTTTTGGCCTTCTCGGGGCCCATTTATTCTTGGGCTCATTTCCACATTCATTTACTTACGGCCCGTTACTGTCATTTTCTGCTTGTGGGCCAAATTCAGCCAGTGGTTACAGTCGGCCCATTTGTGGCCCATTGATACGTTGGTTCGTTTTCATATCGTCATCAACATACGTCCGATTAACGACGGCCCATTATTTGGCCCATGAACGATTTCAACTCTAGCCCATTTACGACCATAATGTGGTATGTTATTGGCCCATGTTTAGCCAACCGATCATACGGCCCGTAGAAGGCCCATTGATGATACGGCCCATAGAAGGCCCATTGTGTCTACGGCCCGTATAATGCCCATTGTTTCTAGGCCACGTAGAAGGCCCATTGTTTCTATGGCCCTTAGAAGGCCCATTGTTTCTATGGCCCGTAGGAGGCCCATGTTAACTACAGCCGGTGGGCATCAAAGTTCGCCACCAGTGCAAATCTGGGGAACACTCTACACTATACAAAAATGGCTTGCTGTTTTCTTCAGCCGGTGGCTGCACGTTAAGAACAAATTTTGTATCGCACCAAAACAAATTATAACTATAAAACAAAAGGAAGGTTGGCATAAAAGTTAACAGTCTAGCAGATACATACACCACCAGAAGTTCAGAAGGTCAGTTCATTTGACCTGACTATTACGTTTTCATGTTGTATTGTCCGATGGAGCACCAAAACCTTCGCCTTCAGTTCTCCTAGGCTCCTGAACAACCTAGAAAATGTATGATAGTCTGGTTTCAAAACCATGCATATCTTGACAACATCGAACAATGTCTCTCCTTGTTTCACAAAGGGTCTCTGTTAGGGAATGGACTTGTGTCTGGAGCGCAGATACAACATTGTTTTGAGCTTGCATATCTTGATCATGAGGCAGTTTGGACGAGATTGCCTTAACAACCAAGCCAGTATTACACAGGAACGTGCTTTTGGCACTGTTAGTGGACAGGTACTCACCCACTGTAGCAAGAGCTGACATTGCGGTTATAGTTGCCTCGCCACCTTCAGAAGGTGGCAGTTCCACCATTTTTTCCATAGCTTGCTGAAAAGTTTTGGTTTTACATTAGTAGTACCAGAACAGAAGATATTAAGGAGGCAGCAAAACCAAACAAAATAGCTTTGGTCTATATACATAACTTATTCTAATGAACCCATGTAAAATAATAGTTGTGTTTTATTGCAAAGTACATAATAAAACTAGGTTCCAAACATATGACCATGTACCATCGCTAATGTATTGTCTATTTCTTCACATTGTATTGAGGGCTAAGGATAAATAGACGAAGTTTATAATATGGTAAGCATAGTATGACATCATTAATATCACAAATCAACCGAGAACAGACAAACAGGCAATTGTAACATTGTGTGGGCAAGTCTAGCACGGAACTAGATTACAGGTCAAGATCAAAGGAACATCACTCCTCTCTTTTAATCCTTGTAAGGTGCAATGATACGCTAAGACAATTGTGTATAAAATTGAAAAGAGTAGACATTGGCTGCAAACCATGCAGTTCAAGGCACAAGTCAGAGTAAGTAGTAGTTAAAAGGCATGAGGATTAAGGACTTACAACAGCGGCTTTGACTGGTGTAGTCATGCCCTTCTTCTTGCTGGTGTGACAGTCCTTGAAGATTTCCGCAACATTTGGTTCAGGTACTTTTTGGTCCTTGCGGGCTTTCCTCTGCATTTGGAACAAGTCAATATAGATATGATAATATGGTACAACGAAGAGAGTGAAACAGCAGCTAATTACAAGAGCCTCGCAGTGTGTAATATAGCTACGCGATCCTGTCGTCTGTTGGAATTTCACTTTCATACGGTTGTCCTTGTTCTTTGAACAGTTCACCTACAAGAAGATAGATTTGTGTGGCACATGCGTAAATAGGACTTCAACATGTGATCTGATCATATATATATAATGTACCTGATACTTCGGATCGGGCCAGTGTTTAACGAGGCCTCTCCAGACTTCATCAAATATATTTTCCACTGGAGATGTTTGGGCAAGTTCACTGTTAGCCTTGCCTTCAAAGTGAGTTTTCCTCAAGTTATACCGATATTGTCACTGAGCAGACTTGAAAACATGGGTGCAAGCTTGTCTAGTTGCATCATCTTGGCTATCCAACTTGAACCTCATCTGTTGAAAATTATGGGAGTCTCATTATCAGCAACCTAGAAAGAATTGGACAGAGCAAGACGATATTACTAGTTTCCATACATAACCAAACTTACAGATAAATGGTCGAGGAAGGTGTTGAACTGGGTTTCATCTTTGTCATTCCTGTACTGAATCCATGTTGGGAGGATACGTACATGACACCTAACAGCAACCGCTGCCTCTGATACTAACTTGGCTGACTCTGTAGCATCACGTGACCTTTTTAAACCTGCCTCAAAACGGATCTCCATTCTTCCCCCTCTAGATTTCGTTAACCTATCGAGAATTATCCCTGATGTTAGTTTCCTCTTGCGCCTAGGTGCTAGTCCAACAACAAACATATGAAGTGTTAGTGTACATCAAACTGTGAGACTACATATAAAGAAGCATGCAACTGTAACTTGACTCCAGGAACTACCTTCTTGCTGTTGAAGCTCAAAAAGTTCATTTGATCTTGCCAACTCATCTTGTGTCAAGAGTGCTTCAGAAGTAGTGTCAGGTGGCAAGGGAGCTTGGGAACGTGCTGCTAGCTGAGTTGACCAACGAGTAAATCATGCAACTGGTGGTACTGTGGAAGGTGTTGCAACAACTAGGGTTGTCTCTGCTTGTTTGGTGGCAGCTATTTGTTTCTGTTTGGCTTGTTCTGCAGCTCGTGTAGCACGGGATACCCCGTCGGTACAATTTTCCACTGGACTTTGACCTTCTATTGCACCATTAGTACCAGCAAAATCTGCAGGATTGTTCCGCTTCCCTTTCCCTGTCGTTCTATCTTGCTTCCTCTTTCTCTATGCCATGTTAAGTCAAGTCAACAAGAAAAACGAATAACAATTTAGTTCTTTAGAACAAATGTACTTTGATGTAAGAACATGGTGTGATAGACAGATATTATATGTTCTAGAAACAGGAACACGTGTCTTAGTCACAAGTATAATGTGTAAAGTAAGAAGATGAAATTCAACAAAATTATAAGAATTACAAGCTAGACATCATACATAACATGCAACCACATATAACAATGCCAAGTTAGAGGGAGCACCTGTGATGGTGCACTAGGGGAGACGTGCTCATCACCAACACAACTACGTTGAGTGTCTATGCATGTGTTGTCTTGGAAATCATCTTGGGGGGATGGAGGAGTAGAATCTGTAGAGGCCCTCCATTTGGAAGGACCACCTTCATCCGCTGCCTTGCTAACTTCCTTCCGCTTTATGGATTTTGAATTGTCAAGTAAAGCCGACAAGAAAAAGCAATAAAATTCACTCTTCAGAACTCGTTCGTGTATGATACTGACAATCACTACTTTGATGTAAGGCAAACACGTGATTCCAGTATGGAATAATACGAAAAACAGGACGACATGGCATATTCACAACTATTTGTGTAAAGTAAGCAGAAACCATTTCACCAAATAAGAAGCAATGCAAGCTAGACACCACGTGAAAGATGCAACCAATATGACTCTGCCAAGTTAAAAGTGTCCCATCATAAATGGCATTTCAACAAATTAGAAGTAGCGCATGCTATAAATCATATCAAAGATGCAACTAATATCACACTGCATATACTGAAGGTGTGTCATCATATTGATTTATGCGGGATACAAAAAAACAATAGTTTTATGTGAGGACATGCTTAATAGACAGATGTACTATGTACTAAATACAGGAAGGCATGTCACATTAACAGGTATAATGTATAAGCTAAGCAGAATAGTACATGCAGTTTAACCAGATTGGAAGAATTGCAATCTAGACACCATATGCAACATGCAACCACATATCATGCTGCCAAGTTAGTGCAAGCACCTGTGATGCTAGTGTAGGGGAAATGCAGTAATCAACTACAGAGCTACGTTCACTATCTTCATCTAGCCTTGTTGTTTCTTGAGAATCATGTCGGGAGGCCGACGCTGCATTCCTTAAATGAGGAGTAATCCACTTTCCTGACTGCCTCCTCATAAGTGATTGATGAGGTATACACACGAACATTAGTTTGATGTAAGAACATGGTTAATACATAGATGTACTAGTATGTACCAAAAACGGAAAGGCGTGTCATATTCAAAGGTATAATGTGTAAGCTAAGCAGATGCAATTTAACTAAATTGGAAGCAATACAAGCTAGACATCCGGCTAGAGTGGTGAGCATGATCATCTAGGACCTGAGAGCCTGGTGGGAGGCGGGCTGCTTTGCCACCATCGCGGCTTTTTAGTTGGCTTCCAGGTGATGCCTCTCTTTGCTGGGCTTATCACTGGCTCGGCCAGTGCCCTGACTAGCTATTTGTCTTCTGGTGCTCACGGGATGGTGGTTCATGTAAAAAAATATCTTTCCTTATCTTAAAAAAGACCGACTTGCCTTTCGAATACAAGCTAGACACCATATGGAACATGCAACCACATATGACACCACGAAGTTAAAGCAAGCACCTGGGGTGGTGGTTCATTGCGAGCGAGGTCATCAACCTCATAGCTATGTTTACCGTCTCCATCTGCTGACACTACACCTATTATAAGGCTGAAACGTGTCTGGCCTATCCGCGTACGACGCTGGAGCGACTTCTCTCTTTTCTTTTTTGCTTCTCTTATAGCAGCAGCGTCTGAAATACCCTTGCATAAAAACACAATAGTGAGAGTATGGGTGAAGTGTGTGCAGAACTAGTGCACTGTAAAAGTAGCAGATAGTAGGTGGCTGAAAAATAAATGACAGGAGACATATGATAGCTCTACACCATTGCATGCAAACAAAATTAGATTCTACTCCATATGATTTTGTAATATATGAGCACAGGAAATGCAGGTACTCCTCCAGCACACCACCACATGTGGTCATATCAAGATAACAGTCGATTGAAAATAAATAGGTTAGTCAATTTTTTTAATGAACCGTCCGATCTATAAGGAACGGGCAGATGGCCTTCGACTACCTCCCGCCAGTCACTGTTGATGATCTTTCTCGAACCGCCAGCGACCACCGACCCAGACCCCTGCCTCCGCCGCCCCACCCTCCCCTCGACTTCACACCACCGCCATGCTTGGCAGCGCCCCTAGGCCATCCCTTTAATCCTGGCCGACCTCTAGATTGGGCGCCAGTAGCTCTAGGCCCCACACGCCCCTAAGATAAACACCGAGGCACTGCTTCCCCGGCATAATAGGCGGACTAGCGCCTGATACGCCGGGGAATGCTTCCATTAATTGGGAATCAACTGACCAGGAATTGAAATTCAGGGGGGCGACGGACCCCTAGCTAAGGTGAAATAGTATGTGAGGAGAAACCTTGTGCATCGTGAGTTACTAGGAACATCTAATATCAAGAAGAAGCGGTCAACTAGTGTCTTCTATGGGATGAATAGCGTGCAAGCAGACACGAAAAATTTGCACAAATAAGGGAAGAGGAGTACCATTTTCGATTGCCGATGTGGTCGCCTCCACAGGTCGCACCGATCTTCTTCTTTTTGCCGGGGAAACCGATATTCTAGAGGAGGGTGTAGGCTTGGACGAACCCGTGGCCAAATTGTTGACTGTGTTGTCGTGGTCGTATGTCGGCGGAGGGGAAGCAGATCCGAAGCGGCGAAGGATGGCCTAGCAGGAACAGCTCTGGTGCGGTGGAGGGTGGCGAAGTTGGAGCGGCAGTGGTGAGGCGCAGGACGGCGTGATTGAACTGGCTCGGGTACGGACGGCTCGGCCTCGGCGTCAACTACTAGCCGTGGAGGGCGTTCCGGTTGAGGTTGCGGTAGACGACGACGTCGGGGTATCGGCTCCGGCGTTATGGAGGAGGGCGGCGGTTGATGGGTGGAATGGGGTGGCGGACGGAGGACGCCGGAGTTTCGCCGCTGGTGGAGAGGTAGTTTTTGTGCCCACAGAGTACAAATCTGGAATCAGACGGGTGGGCGGGGGGGGGGGGGGGGGGGGGGGGGGGGGGGGGGGGTGTCAGGACGCCGATTCCAAGTCACCTCGATCTAGCCGGTAACACCTCATATCACTTTGCGGCCTCACGCAAGGTATTCCCACGGGTGTCGCCTTAACATGGCCTGGGACCGTTTGCGCCTTTTGGCTCACGTATATGATAGTGTCGCTAGCATCCATATGACAGAGAACCCGGGCCGACATGGCTAGTCGTGAACCCAAAACGGCACCAACCTATGGGGACAGGCATACACGAATCACATCGAGCATGTCGGTCAGCAGCTTGTGAATCCAGGCTGTAGCACTGGGCTAACAGAACTCCGGGAACCCGGGCTGTAGCAGGCTAGGCAGGACTCCGGATGTCACCGCGTGATACTTCCCCAAAGGGACAGACACTGGAACGAAGTGAAACACATGCCGGCCAGTCAAGTGTCCTGAGCAGTAGTGCCGGGCTAGCAGGACTCCGGTGAACCGGGCTGTAGCGGACTACTATGGCTCATGGAAGCACTAGACTACATTTCCCCATAAGAGAGGCTGCCACGGATAAACCACTAGATTGTCGGATCCCACACATACCAAGCATTTCAATCATACACACAATATGCTCAATATGTTTAAATACAACATGGCATCACAACATAACTCTATGACTCAAGTATTTATTCATTAGGATCCGAGGAGCGAGATATTACAAACATGGGTCTCATGACCCAACAATCATAGCATACAAATCAAAGCACATGCGGAAGCTTAACATGTCTGAGTACAGACATCTACAAATGAAAAAGGCTAAGAAGCCTGACTATCTACCAGATCCTGTCGAGGGCACAAGATCGTAGCTGAGGTATCAAGCTAAACGTCGAAGTCCACGCGAAACTACTAGCGAGACCGAAGTCTCTCTACAAAACATAAATTAAGAAAACGTGAGTACAAAAGTACTCAGCAAGGCTTACATCAGAACTAGCTACATATGCATCGGTATCAACAAAAGGGTAGTGGAGTTTAACTGCAGCAGGCCAGCTTTGACTCAGTGGCTATCCTGAACTACGACTGCAAGCAACTCTTTTGAGGTCGCGCACACGAGTCCACATATTCACCATTCATTACTCCACTATGGATCCGCTCTCGTCTCCCTACGAGAACGCCATCCATAGCACTCACGCTTATCTTGCGCATTTTAGAGTATCAACTTTCACTTGTCTATGAACTGTTATAGGCAACCTAGAAGTCCTTTACCGCGGACGCGGCTATTCGAATAGTTTTATACCCTGCAGGGGTGTACTTCGTCACACATGTTTCCACCACTTAGCGTCTGCACACGACATGTGCTCGGCAGACTTCAAGACAAAGCCGACGTGGGTGTAGACCACGACCTGACTAACCGCACAAGTCTCTAGTCCAGGTTTATCGCCTATTCGGGTTCCATCCGCAAGGAAATCCTGCCAGGGTGTCCTCAACGGCCCCAAACGATGTGTACAGGGTCCCGAGACGCCAAACGGGTGCCCGGCATACCCGGCCATAGTGTATCTACCGCATCATAGCCCACCCCTAGGGTCAGTGCTACGCACGGCCGCCAACACATAACCTACAAACACCAGAAACTAGTTGCAACTCCTGGACAGAGGACGAGAGAGGTCAATAAGTCGAGCGAGGTCATATTTCAGGGCCCAATGTGTGGTAGTAGCTGTTTCACGGATCACAAACATAGAACTCAGTTCCTGAGGATGGTTTCAGTGAGACAACCCAGCATGTATTCCTACATGGCCTCTCACCGCTACCTTTACCAAATCGTGTTCACACACTTAGCTCACACACAGTAGGACATGTTCACACACCTCTGATTCATCCCCGATGAACTAGACCTGACACGACTCTATGCAATAGCAGGCATGACAAACAAGCATGAATGAGTAGGCACATCAGGGCTCAAACAACTCCTACTCATGCTAGTGGGTTTCATCTATTTACTGTGGCAATGACAGGTCATGCAGAGGATAAGGGGTTCAACTACCGCAGCAAGTAACAGATGAATCGTTGTTGTCCTAATGCAGTAAAAGAGAGCAGGAGCGAGAGAGTGGGATTGTATCGGAATGAGCAAGTGGTTTTTGCTTGCCTGGCACTTCTGGAGATAATACACCTCTTCATCGGTGTCATCGAACTCATCGTCCAAACCACATCTATCGAGAGGGGACAACTTCCGGCAACTGAGAAGAACACAATCAACACATGACGATATGCAACAATATGATGCATGCTATGACATGGCAATATGAATGTGTTTTGGGCTAATGCAAGCTAGATCATATTGAAATGAGTCCATTTGAACCAAAGATTCAAATGCAAACCCATTTTATGAAGTCATATTAGTGCATTAACTTGTTTCACCTAAACAGCAAGGTTAAAGTGTCCTAACATGCATGAAACTAGTACAGATGGAAAGATTGGATTTTTCTGATAATTTTTCATATATAAATTATTTCCATTGGAGTTATAGATTATTTTCCATGATTTTTAGAAGTTTGCAACATTTTCTGGAATTTCCTATATAATATTAAATCCAGAAAATACTTATTGCGTTAGCATAGCGTCACTGTGACGTCACCAGGTCAACGGGGTGGTCCAGGTCAAACCTGACGTGTGGGGGCCACACGTCAGTGGGACAGAGCTATTTAGCTCGCTGACAGGTAGGCCAGGTCAACGGCCACGTCAGCAGCGTCAACTCTGACGCGTGGGTCCCGCTGGGTTAATCTAAACTAAACAGAAAATAAAACCCGGGGTTTATTAGGGCATGGGGCCCATATGTCATCAAAACAGAACACTAACTAAATGTGATTAGTACCTAAACTAATGGTGCCACGTCAGCTAAATGGCGATTAGCCGCCGGTGCTAAGCAGAACGCGACGGGTTTGCCCGTCCGGCCAACCCCGGCGATGAGAGGTCGCGTGGCCGGGCGCGTTGGAACGCCCGCAGCATGGCGCATCCGATGGTGGTAGTGGCTAGACCTGGGGTGGTCTGTGGCGGCTGCGGCGGCAAGTTGGGCGGCGGCCAGAGTTCGGGTGAGCTCGGGGCCGAGGCTACGGTGAGCGAGGCGGCGCGTGCGAGGCATCAACAGGCTCTACACGGAGCGGGGATCAAGCAGGGCACGACGACCGGGCCGTTGAGTGGCCGAGGGCACGTCGGCGGCGAGCACAGGCGGCGGCGCGTGCGGGAGGACACGGTGCGCCAGCAACGGCGTGCGAGAGAGGGAGCAGAGAGGGGAAGCTGGGTCAGGAGCTCACGGCGGTTGCGACGAGGCGAACGGCGAGCTCGAGGAGGTTCTGGAGTGAGCGGGGCGGCGAGGCCGATCTCCGGCGGCCGAGGAGGGGAAAACATCGGGGGCGGCGCTTCGGGGCTCTTCCAGTCGCATGGCTCGGTGAGGGAGTCGAGGAAGAAGTGGCAGAGCTTCTGGACCTGGCGGCAGGGTGAGGGAGGCACGGTGGCCGTGGCAAACGGCATCGGTGGCGACGGCAGCGCTCGGCTGTGGGGAGGAGAGCGAGACAGAGGAGGGGGAAAGAACACGGGGGAGAGTGAGAGTGGTCCAGGGGGTGCGTGGCGTCTCCCAGAGGCGTCCAGGCCCTCGGCGGCACGCAGGAGCTGGCGAGGCGTGTGGCCAGCGCGCGGCGAGCACGCGCTCGTCCTTCTGTCCAGGGAGGAAGATGATAGGGAGGCTGTTGTGGTGGGCTGGGCCGCCAGCTGGAGTTGGGCCAGGCGGGGCGCCAGGTAAGTTTGGGCCAGGTAGGTTTCCCTCTCTTCTGTCTTCTAGTTTTGTTTTTGTTTTCTAATTATTTACCTCTGTTTTGAGCTTAGGAAAAATACCAAGGCATTTCCTAAAATCCTGAAAATATTCATGGACACATTCTGAATTATTTCAGTGGCCCAAAAATAGTTCCAACATTATTTGAAAACATTTAAATTATTTATAGTATTTTAAATGCCCAAAGTCAAATACAATAAGATTTAATTCAAAAATCCAGAATGGCCTAGAAATATGTGCATGATTTTTGGCAGAGGTTTTCCTCTTTAACAAAAATCATGAACTTTTCTAAAGGGCATTTGGGATCATTGAAAATATTTTTATTGAACCTAGTTGAATTCATTTGGTGCTAGGGTTTCAACAATCCCCATTTCAAGTTTCATGAGATTTAACATGATGCATGGATGCAATGCCACTAGCTACAAGAAGATTTCTAGGGCTGTGACAACTCACCCCCACTAAATAAGAATCTTGTCCCGAGATTCAAGACGTGAGGTAAGAAGACAGAGGGGGCAAAAGACCAACACGATCTTCACGATCCAGGTTGCACCTCAAAAGGTTGTTGATTCATTGCATACATTGATCTTGACATCCTCGCTTTTGAGATCTTCATCCACGCGATGACGACAGAAAGAAACTATACTAGGATTGATCTTCTCGAAGATCGAACTATACAAGATCCACTAGCGGAATGAGATGTTGAAACATCTTGAGTTGAGACACAGAACACATCGAGAGGGATGGAAGAACAAACGACGAGGTTTGATTTGGTGGGCAACAATTCCACGCTTAGAAAGATGGTGGATGGGGTCAAGGTGGCGAGGAAATAATTGCCATGATTCCGTAATGGGGCACCTTGGAAAAAGTGACTCGTTGAACTGTTCCCTTAAGTGGCAAAAAGAATTAATTTTGATACATAGATCATTGGAACTCTTCATACCAACTTAAGGCAACTTACAATTGATCGTTTGAAAGAGCTCGAAGAAATGGCATACTCGAACTAGGATGGATGATGTGGACTACCTTGTTGAAGACAACGCAATGGATGATTTTGCTTATCTCCGGAAGTGGATGGACCCATGATAGGACCACTTTTGAAGATAATTCCGATCAGTAACTCTGGGGTGCAAGCTGGGAACAAAATGCAAATGCTGGGAATGATTCTGGTAACTAAGGAAAACTCAACAGTCGAGAGTGACTCCATCATTAGAAAAGTTATGGCATCATCGAAGAAACTAAGAGCAGATCCCAATTAATGCCGATGATAAATTCTAGTGCTTGCACGTGCTCTCAAGAACTTGAGCATTTCCATATTCATCAAGGTTTTACCAACATCCGTGGCAAGGATCCTGGCAACACGACATACTACCATGATGACTAGTGATGGATGATGTGGATACAAAGGAAGATAACACCTTCTCAGACTTCCCGTTAGCGAGGCTAAGGGAATAGAATCTGGATGATCGACCGAGAGACATTTAGCACTCCGCTTCTAATGTTCTCCTTGATGTGCTAGAGTAATCCATTCATAGATATGGTTTGATATCTACAACATCAAGTAAAAGGTCGGACTTCGGGAACACAAAAATCCATAAGGAACAACTATTGGAATAAATTCTACGAGATCCTTATGGGGAGGTGGCCAACTTTCTCAATCAGGATACAACAATAATAAGTCTTCCGGTTGGGTGTGTTGGCCACAACATCCACTTTACCGGGTTACCGAGAGACCAATATTATCGTTCTTGAGAAACGTTCCAACCATCATATCTGCCTAAGATTCGGATCTGGCTGGTGTCAGGATAATCCATACTCATCGGGTTTAGAAAGAAAAATGAAAGTTTGCAACACAAATCTACGAGATGACATTGCGAGATTCTCGGGGGAATGAACTACGATAGAAAGCTCCAAAATACGAGCTGGTTCTGCTACTTACATGTGAGCATGTTGTACAAGACAAGAATGACCACATAGTAGTCTTATAAGAAAACGCTATCGAGTTCTGGTTGGGAACCATCGTCGAGGATATCAAAGTCCTTGCGTAAGGCATGCTCTTAAGAAGGAACTTCTTCTCCTTGAACAATTCAATCAGTGTCTTGGTGTTCTAGGAATACATATAGAATGAAGGTTGCAAGTCTCCAGACCACAGAATACTTCGCACATATGCATGAATGACTTGGGATGATTCCAGAGGAAGCAAAAAACAAGCTTTCCCTAATTCACGGCGGTAACTTGCATCGATTGCACGTGAACCTAGAGGAAGTCGCTACTTTCATCCAAACATATGCTTCATGAACGGAACATGAAGGCATTGTTTACAAAGTTTCCAACATTAGCTTAATGTTTAACACGAATCATGGGGGAGACAAGATGCTGTTGATGGGCTCAACAACAACTCATCGGAATTTCCATATCACTAGACTTCCACCATTATGTGATCAATGTGATAGTATTGGTCAGACCAAAAGATGTAATGGTGTATGCTCGAGGAATCAACCACGAGTAAGACAACATTACGAGTATCATTGGTTCTAACTTGATTTGATGATAGCCCATACTCAAATCAAAGATTGGATAAGATGATAGGTCCATTAACTGATCACGAGGGTCAATTGATGAAAATACCATCTTTCTTCAGCACACACTCAAAAGATATCCATTAATATGAACTAAGTTAGACAAGCCTTTATCTTCCAACTCTCCAAGTTGCTGTCTAGCTCAACCAACTAGCTCAGGGATATCCAACACAGATTCTTGGAGAAGGAGTGGTTTACAAGAAACCAACTTGATCACGAACTCAACATAGCGGTCAGGTGACAACCTGGTAACACTTCCGAGAAGATATCCGGAAAATCACGAACCACCGATCGGTTACTAGGCTCGAGAACAATCTTGCTTTTCAGAGCAAGACAATATGATAAGATAAGCAAGGAATGGAATAATCCTCACTCATTGATCGAGGAGTGCACCAGAAATAAGGACTAGGTAGCACGATCAGTCCTAGGATGGTGATTCAATAATCAACATGCTAAGAATGAGAATATTGTCCATTTACTACAAAGCAACGAGTTGCTCGGAGTATTGATTCCACACATCATAATTCACTTGTCGGGATTCCGGTTACAACAACACGGAACCGAGGAATGAACAATGATGGCAAGAAGTATCACTAAATCAAGAATTCATAAGAGGTGGTGCAATTCTCATGACATTCTTGATAAGAGAGAAGGTGACACTCCACGGTAGAACAGAGCAAAAGCTAGATTGGCATTTGGATCTGCGGATTACATCTGCTTTGACCCAATCCTAGGAATGGATAAGGTACTGGAGTTTGTTTCTCCTAGTCATTTCGGAATAGAATGGCTTGACGACCCACAAGAATGATAGGCACCGATGAACACAAATGCACACATACTCTTGGCTATCAACTGATAGAGGATGGTCGGGATACAACTGAGGAGGAACAACTCAAGGAACATATAATTTTCTGAGTAGTGGATGCATAGATTAATATGTCGAACCAAGTTCAACAGGTTTCTTCCAGATAACCCATGCAGAAAAGTAGAACTGGGAGAATCACAATTATGAATGGAGAACTCATCAAGAGCACTCTGGTTGTGATCTTTTGGTTCAGAAGAACTTCTGCCATAAGCATTTCATGGTATTTGGAAGAAAGAAATACCACAAACCTCGAGGACTATCACAAAGGTTGCTAATATCCTAAGGAATGGGCAACACTACCAACAGGAAGTAAGTAGAGTGAATCTTGGGTTCAAGAACCCATAAATAGAATGCCTACTAACTAAATGGCATCACGGAATGCTTTCGAGAATGATGGCCAGAATCATCACACTGGGAACACAAAACATGGCTATATTACTAGGTGAAACCCTAAAACACCTAGGGTCATAATAATAGCTCCAACATATATGTCGAGGCAATGGAGTACCTCAACTCACCGATTAGTATGATTAATCTGGCCCAAAAGGACATCAGGAACATGGAGGAATGATTGCAAGTGCATCAGACTATTTAGAAACCTGGGACGACTCAGACATCATAACGACTGTAAATGCTCAGAAAAAGATTTGAAACATTCACGAGGATTTGCATAGCCACTTAAAAACATCATATCAAGGTTCTGGTTCAACTGACAACATACTAAAAGTAGTAGAAACTGAACTGAGGCCTGGAACCAACAGTCCTAAGATTCTACGGATTAGCAACACGTGATCCTGATAGAAAGATGAGAAGCCTAGTACTTAAACCCGTAGAAAAGAAGAGGATGAGTCAGATCAGAAGGGCATAAGGTAAAGGAGTAAAAACAGTCTTACGTTCCCTTCCACAATCAATTCCCTTACATAACTAAAGCATTTCTAGACTCAACTTCGACCAGTTTGGCTTCATAATCCTACAGGCAGTCAGGCTCTGATACCAAAGCTGTCAGGACCCCGATTCCAAGTCACCTCGATCTAGCCGGTAACACCTCATATCACTTTGCAGCCTCACACATGGTATTCCCACGGGTGTCTCCTTACCATGGCCCGGGACCGTTTGCGCCTTTTGGCTCACATATATGATAGTGTCGCTAGCATCCATATGACAGAGAACCCGGGCCGACATGGCTAGTCGTAAACCCAAAGCGGCACCAACCTATGGGGACATGCATACATGAATCACATTGAGCATGTCGGTCAGCAGCATGTGAATCGGGGCTGTAGCACTGGGCTAACAGGACTCCGGGAACCCGGGCTGTAGCAGGCTAGGCAGGACTCCGGATGTCACCGCGTGACATTTCCCCAAAGGGACAGACACTGGAACGAAGTGAAACACATGCCAGCCAGTCAAGTGTCCTGAGCAGTAATGCTGGGCTAGCAGGACTCCGGTGAACCAGGCTATAGCGGACTACTATGGCTCATGGAAGCACTAGACTACATTTCCCCATAAGAGAGGCCGCCAAGGATAAACCACTAGATTGTCGGATCCCACACATACCAAGCATTTCAATCATACACACAATATGCTCGATATGTTTAAATACAACATGGCATCATAACATAACTCTATGACCCAATTATTTATTCATTAGGCTCCGAGGAGCGGGATATTACAAACATGGGTCTCATGACCCAACAATCATAGCATACAAATCAAAGCACATGCGGAAGCTTAACATGTCTGAGTACAGACATCTACAAATGAAAAAGGCTAAGAAGCCTGACTATCTACCAGATCCTGCCGAGGGCACAAGATCGTAGCTGAGGTATCAAGCTAAACATCGAAGTCCACGCGAAACTACTAGCGAGACTGAAGTCTCTCTACAAAACATAAATTAAGCAAACGTGAGTACAAAAGTACTCAGCAAGGTTTACATCAGAACTAGCTACATATGCATCGGTATCAACAAAAGGGTAGTAGAGTTTAACTGCAGCAGGCCAGCTTTGACTCAGTGGCTATCCTGAACTACGACTACGAGCAACTCTTTTGAGGTGGCGCACACGAGTCCACATATTCACCATTCAATACTCCACTATGGATCCGCTCCCGTCTCCCTATGAGAACGCCATCCATAGCACTCATGCTTATCTTGCGCATTTTAGAGTATCCACTTTCACTTGTCTATGAACTGTTATAGGAAACCCAGAAGTCCTTTACCGCGGACGCGGCTATTCAAATAGTTTTATACCCTGCAGGGGTGTACTTCGTCACACATGTTTCCACCACTTAGCGTCTGCACACGACATGTGCTCGGCAGACTTCAAGCGAAAGCCGACGTGGGTGTAGACCACGACCTGACTAACCGCACAAGTCTCTAGTCTAGGTTTATCACCTATTCGGGTTCCATCCGCAAGGAAATCCGGCCGGGGTGTCCTCAACGGCCCCAAACGATGTGTACAGGGTCCCGAGACGCCAAATGGGCGCCCGGCATACCCGACCACAGTGTATCTACCGCATCATAGCCCACCCCTAGGGTCAGCGCTACGCACGGCCGCCAACACATAACCTACAAACACTAGAAACTAGTTGCAACTCCTGGACAGAGGACGAGAGGGGTCAATAAGTCGAGCGGGGTCATATTTCAGGGCCCAATGTGTGGTAGTAGCTGTTTCATGGATCACAAACACAGAACTCAGTTCCTGAGGACGGTTTCAGTTTGACAACCCACCATGTACTCCTACATGGCCTCTCACCGGTACCTTTACCAAATCGTGTTCACACACTTAGCTCACACACAGTAGGACATGTTCACACACCTCCGATTCATCCCCGATGAACCAGACCTGACACGACTCTATGCAATAGCAGGCATGACAAACAAGCATGAATGAGTAGGCACATCAGGGCTCAAACAACTCCTACTCATGCTAGTGGGTTTCATCTATTTACTGTGGCAATGACAGGTCATGCAGAGGATAAGGGGTTCAACTATCACAGCAAGTAACAGATGAATTGTTGTTGTCCTAATGTAGTAAAAGAGAGCAGGAGCGATAGAGTGGGATTGTATCGGAATGAGCAAGGGGGTTTTACTTGCCTGGCGCTTCTGAAGATAATAAAGCTCTTCATCGGTGTCATCGAACTCATCATCGAAACCACGTCTATCGAGAGGGAACAACTTCCGGCAACTGAGAAGAACACAATCAACACATGACGATATGCAACAATATGATGCATGCTATGACATGGCAATATGAATGTGTTTTGGGCTAATGCAAGCTAGATCATATTGAAATGAGTCCATTTGAACCAAAGATTCAAATGCAAACCCATTTTATGAAGTCATATTAGTTCATTAACTTGTTTCACCTAAACAGCAAGGTTAAAGTGTTCTAACATGCATGAAACTAGTACAGAAGGAAAGATTGGATTTTTCTGATAATTTTTCATATATAAATTATTTCCATTGGAGTTATAGATTATTTCCTATGATTTCTAGAAGTTTGCAACATTTTCTGGAATTTCCTATATAAAATTAAATCCAGAAAATACTTATTGCGTCAGCATAGCGTCACTTTGACGTCACCAGGTTAACGGGGCGGTGCAGGTCAAACCTGACGTGTGAGGGCCACACGTTAGTGGCACAGGGCTGTTTAGCTCGCTGACAGGTGGGCCAGGTCAACGGCCACGTCAGCAGGGTCAACTCTGACGTGTGGGTCCCGCTGGGTTAATCTAAACTAAACAGAAAATAAAACCCAGGGTTAATTAGGGCGTGGGGCCCATATGTCATCAAAACAGAACACTAACTAAATGTGATTAGTACCTAAACTAATGGTGCCACGTCAGCTAAACGGCAATTAGCCGCCAGTGCTAAGCAGAACGCGACGGGGTTGCCCGTCCGGCCAACTCCGGCGACGAGAGGTCACGCGGCCGGGCTCGTTGGAATGCCCGCAGCATGGCGCATCCGATGGTGGTGGTGGCTAGACCTGGGGTGGTCTGTGGTGGCGGCAGTGGCAAGTTGGGTGGCGGCCGGAGTTCGGGTGATCTCAGGGCCAAGGCAACGGCGAGCGAGGCGGCGCGTGCGAGGCATCAACAGGCTCTACACAGAGCGGGGATCAAGCGGGGCACGACGGCCGGGCCGTTGAGTGGCTGAGGGCACGTCGGTGGCGAGCACAGGCGGCGGCGCGTGCGGGAGGACGCGGTGCGGCAGCTACGGCGTGCGAGAGAGGGAGCAGGGAGGGGAAGCTGGGTCAGGAGCTCACGGCGGTTGCGACGAGGCGAACGGCGAGCTCGGGGAGGTTCTGGAGCGAGCGGGGCGGCGAGGCCGATCTCCGGCGGCCGAGGAGGGGGAAAACGTCGGGGGCGATGCTTCGGGCCTCTTCCAGTCGCATGGCTCGGTGAGGGAGTCGAGGAAGAAGTGGCGGAGCTTCTAGACCTGGCGGCAGGGCGAGGGAGGCACGGTGGCCGTGGAAAACGGCGTCGGTGGCGACGGCAGCGCTCGGCTGTGGGGAGGAGAGCGAGACAGAGGAGGGGGAAAGAACACGGGGGAGAGTGAGAGAGGTCCAGGGGGTGCGTGGCGTCTCCCAGAGGCGTCCAGGCCCTCGGCGGCAAGCAGGAGCTGGCGAGGCGCATGGCCAGCGCGCGGCGAGCACGCGCTCGTCCTTCTATCCAGGGAGGAAGAAGACAGGGAGGCTGCGGTGGTGGGCTGGGCCGCCAGCTGGAGTTGGGCTAGGTGGGGCGCCAGGTAAGTTTGGGCTAGGCAGGTTTCCCTCTCTTCTGTCTTCTAGTTTTGTTTTTGTTTTCTAATTATTTGCCTCTGTTTTGAGCTTAGGAAAAATACCAAGGCATTTCCTAAAATCCTGAAAATATTCATGGACACTTCCTTAATTATTTCAGTGGCCCAAAAATAGTTCCAACATTATTTGAACATTTAAATTATTTATAGTATTTTAAATGCCCAAAGTCAAATACAATAAGATTTAATTCAAAAATCCAGAATGGCCTAGAAATATGTGCATGATTTTTGGCAGAGGTTTTCACCTTTAACAAAAATCATGAACTTTTCTAAAGGGCATTTGGGATCATTGAAAATATTTTTATTGAACCTAGTTGAATTCATTTGGTGCTAGGGTTTCAACAATCCCCATTTCAACTTTCATGAGATTTAACATGATGCATGGATGTAATGCCACTAGTTACAAGAAGATTTCTAGGGCTGTGACAGGGGGGGTAGAGAACCATGTTTCGGTCTGGGATGCGCTTGTTTTTGGCTTTTTTGAACAGAAGATGGGACGCGCTTGTTTGAAATTTGGGGAAAGTACAAACTTTGCCCCCCTCTTAAATTTCAGACCTACTGCGGGTCGGGGGTAGGATGGTAATCCCAGGTGTCCCAAATAGTGGGTGGGAGCGATTTCGGCCGTGCGCATGTGTGCTTAGGCGGCCATTGTGTATGAATGTTTTTCGGAGGCGGTTGCGTGGCGTCTAGATGAAGCTACAAACCTACCCCGGTTTAGACCTTTGGACATCGGGCCGGTAGGTTTCACGGGTCAGAGTTATTAGAAAAGTATTTTCCTTGTACTACCAAACATTGGTCTCACGCGGTTTCGGGCGAGTAGAGGCTCTTTTGGCACTTCGTTCGAAATTTTGAAACACAAGCATTCACGTTTATAGTACTCTTGAACTTTGAGGATTGACCTAAATAGACAACGTTAAATTTAACCTTGTATGTTTGAAAACCTCATTAAATTATCTGCTTCTTTTTGAAATTTTGACACTTGAAAATCCTATAACTACGATTATTTTGGAATGGCGGAGCTAAATTAGAATCTATTTTGTACACGACTACATATGCTATTATGTACAAAATCAGAGCAAAGATTGGTGCCCCCATAATTTAGGTATGATTTACAAATGACATGATATCAAATTTAAATAATTAAATGGACTTCATATTGAATTCGATTTTTTAAACCACCTTAAGTTGAATTCAAATGTATGCTAGTTCATAGGTAGCTATTTATAATGTTCATTGTGTAACTTTCGTATGTATAATGTGCTTTACACACACAACATGAACTATACTCACGTTTATATTAGATTGCTAAAGCGATACATTGTCTGGAGTTCAAAATACTAACTATGTGGATCAATTGTGTCAAATAATAACATAGACATGCTCAAATTCGATAGAATCTAGATGTCTGATGGATCAATGACCGTTCCTTATGCGAATTGCAAATATCATGATCCCATCCTAATATTTGGATACAATTTATATCTTTAATCAATGTGTACAACAGTCTTGTACGTGTAGTTTCACTCTCCCTCGGTGGTCTCTCACACATGCTCACACTCTCTCTCCCGAGGTGTCTTTCTCGCACACATGATCTCGATATAACCCTCCCTCCCTCTCATAACCATTTACGACTGTTTTCACTAATCTTTATCACAAGCACTCTTCCTCTCGCAAGCATACACACGCACAATCCCCATCGACCGTTTCTATATACATAGAACTGCCTACGTGTCTCCTGTATGCACATTATCTTTAGGCCTGTCTCTCACGCATTGTCTCACACCTCTCTTCATAATCGATGAGTATGATTCTAGCAGAGCATTCTGTAGGATGCCCCTTAAAGTTAGGTTGGATGAATAGTGATATCAGAGATAAATGGGTTACCTTAGTCCGAGAACCTAGGGTTACAAATCCTAGCCAACTTTGTCAGTGGACATAGAGTCCTTCACAATTATGCTGTCTTTGTCTTGTACGACTAGTTATCCATGGGTCTCCCTAAATGCGTCACGGGCCGACCAATGTGGCGCAGGACGGAACCAAACAAAGGGCCTCACCTCGACCCACCGGACCTCACGCGGTGACACACCCTCTGCCCCCACGTCTCATTATCTTCTCACACCCACACATACCAACACAGACACCACACACACACAAAATATTCTCCTGATGCCTCTATCCAGTCCCCCCTTTCATATATACAATCAAGGGAATCTCTCGTCATGACGTCATATTCGTCTCTCTCTCTAGACCACTCTCATTTCTCGTGCTATCTCTCCCACGCCCCCATGTCGGCCCCTCTATCCATGCCTCTCTCGAATACGTAATACACACACATACCTCTCTAGGCCCTGCCAAATGCATCAACTACACATTCACACATGTTACATCACGTACCCCATTGATCTAAAAAGCCCTCTCTTCACGTTCATTTCGCATACAACATTCCTTTTAATAAAGTGTGGCCAAAAAAATATTTTAGAATTTCTAAATATATACAACATTACAAAGTTATATGGAGGAGTATGAATGTTTATTTGCATTGCATGGTGCCCACAATGATATTTATTCCGCACTGTAAATTTGTATATTTTTATACTATATATAAAGTTAGTCATAATAAAGAGAAACGAAGAGCATCTCTCTCTCCATCGCATACCCCCCTCTATGCCCCTTTCACGTACGCACACAAACTATCTCCAGGTCCTTTAAAAGTAAGCCCCCAGCACATTCACGCATGTTTCATATTTCTCTCGCGATATATATACAGTGATGATCATTGTATTTGAAGAGAATGCACGATACGTACATTGGACTTCAGAATCCACTCATTATAGTCACCATTTACGTTTTGTGGTTATTATACAGTCACGGGCTCACCGTACAACTTTGTATTTGCTCAAGACACGACTAGTTGACCAGTTAAACGCTCCACGTGGCACCTCTAGTGTTGCATCACATTATCTCACTACCATCGGGCCACCTGTCGGCTTGTATCTACTCTACATCTACACTCTTATAAAATACTAGCAAGATGCCCATGTGTTGCACGAAACATCAAGATGCATTTGTATGAGTAGTTTATCTTGTGGGAGAAAAGGATGAACAAGGGAAGGCCTTATTTGCAAGTGTGGAGAGGGGTGTGGGTATCTTTTTGCAAAATTGCCATAGTTTCCTTCCTATCCATCAGACATAGATCGGACGGCCTATATTGCAGGATGGCAGGCACACGATCATCACCGACTATGCTTTCTATATGAGTAGGGATAAAATACACTCTTATAAAAACAGAGTTGGTGATGATGGCGTGCCTGCCATCCTGCAATATAGGCCATCCAATTTATATCTGACGGATAGGAAAGAAACTATGACAATTTTGCAAAAAGGTACCCGCACACCTCTCCACATTTGCAAATAAGGCCTTCCCTTGTTCATCCTTTTCTCTCACAAGATAAACTAGTCATACAAATGCATCTTGATGTTACGTGCAACACACAGGCATCTTGCTAGTAAGAATGAAAAGAAACGACAAAAAAATATTGTACGGTGGTTCGAAGTCATGACCGTGGGCACAACGGACAAGGTGGCCTTGTATTGGTATGTTGAGCCATCTGTTTTAACACACAGGAGCTGATGTGGTGATTATACACACACGCATGCATGCACAAAAACTTCATGCATGCAACACTCACACGAACACATGCACCCACGCACGCACGCAACACTCACACGTACACACGCAGCCACGCACGCACGCAACACTCACACGCACGCACGCACGCATGCACACACCAATACACCACACGACCAACACACACTCTCATGATCAAGAGCACAACCTACACGTGCATGCGCACACATCAGGCCCTGACAGACACATACACAACCAGGTGATTCCCGCGCACGGGGTGGAGTCTTGTCGCGCGTGCATAAATTTGTGTTTATCTGACCTTTTCCCTATGCGAACTGGCAGGTGGGACCCACAAGGAACATGGTCAATTTAACTAGTCAACATGGTGCCACGCAGACTATTTGGCCGGTCAACAGAGTGCAATCCGATGCTGAACCGTGACCAAGTGACCGTATAATCATCGCAAAATGTATATAGTGATTGTAATCAGCATATTCTGAAGTTCGGTGAACGTATTACGCTTTTCTCTCTGTAGGCCCTCCAAAACTACATCTCTACATGTTCTCGCATGTTACATCTAACAACTATGCAATACAACACTACTACTACACTCTAACACAATAAATCATAGTATGTGTTCTTAGTTTTACTAGATATCATATTGTTACATAATTATTCAGTTTGCATACATTAAAATTTCCTT
Source organism: Triticum urartu (assembly GCF_003073215.2). Taxonomy (NCBI): domain Eukaryota; kingdom Viridiplantae; phylum Streptophyta; class Magnoliopsida; order Poales; family Poaceae; genus Triticum; species Triticum urartu. The sequence continues at coordinate 195,526,708 of NC_053022.1, forward strand.
TGAAATGTATGGCGAGTATCATATACCGCGCGGGAAAAATCCGTCCCTTTCCTGTTTAATCAGGTTTGTATCGATGGATCATGCAAAATAGCAAAACTATAGTACTATAGACAGTACAAGTGACAGTTCACTAGGCCGTCGTGTCGTGTACTCCTCCGTCGTAAGAGTGGAGCGCCCGCTTTCATAAATCTTCTAGTCCATTTCACCGACACGTGGGGCATCAAGCTACCGGGTCCACGTGCCATACCGGAATATAGTACAGAGCAGCCGGGGTGAAGCACCCAGTCATAGCGCCGACATAGTAATGAGAAATGAGGCGTCAAATCACAAAGATGCGCCTTTCCCGCAGTTAAGTTGGAGGGACGAAGTAATAATGCTATAAAAAGAAGTTGGAGGGACGAAGAAACTATCAATTCACTCGTTGCTGAATCCTCTTGTCCCTTATCTTCTTCAAGTTAACCACGTGTTGCTTCTGCCGTTGTTCTGCCTCATGTGGGAAGTGGATCGGCTTGGTAAAGCACTGACACGTGGGACCGCATGTTAGCCAACCGCCAGGACAACGTCCTCTAAAAATAAGAAAACTCCCCCGCCATCCGCGCGGCAAAATCACCTCCTTTTTACTAATCTTGATTCTATAATTTTTTAGATCAATATAATTGAGATTTGTATAGATAGAACACAGGAGCAAAACCAAGTGGTATGGTTAAGGGCATCCACAATGTGTAGCCAAATGTGAAAATAGCTTTTGGCATCATGGGAACCATTGTGGACGGTGTTGCCAAAGCCAAAAGGATGGAACCGAAGCTCCCCGATTGATTGATTGAAGGAATAGAAAAATGCAACATCTCTCCTCTTTCTCCCGTACTTGGACGCATGTACAGTATAGAGGACAGAGTCTACTCCCCTGTCCCTTCTATCACAAATCACAAAGCAGTGAGGTGTCAAATCACAAAGCACGGACGAAGCAACCATCATTTCACTCTTCACTGACTCCACTTCTCCATCGTCTTCTTCGAGAAACCATCTCACCGCACTAAGCTGGACGGACGACGCTATTGTGTACGAGTAGTACTAGTACATTTATGCCTCCTTTGGTTTAACGGACTTCCTGGATGCAAATAAGGCGGTTGTCTTGGCTTGCAGGCGGCACATGCGAACGACTTACCATGGTCTCCCTCAATGGTGTTCCTCGAACGCACTTCGCCAAACCACAATGTTCGAGATATCGTCGACGTCACCGCAATGGGGAAGGAAGTCAAATATAGTTACTACCTCCATTTTTTTTGTACACAAGGCCAGTATATCAAAATTACAATTTGCAAAAGGCCACTAACACTAATCGAGGCAAAATTGATGGGGTTTGCCTCATACTAGCAACCAAGGACATCAATATCCCCTGCATGCATGCGGAAGTGAGAAGGTTGGTTTGCATGGTGTTGCATTAATCAAGCGATGAGGAGTGAGATGGTTAGCTCTTTGGGATTTGGAGAAAAAAATACGCATTAATTGACACGTGAAACGAGGATTTGTATTGATTAATCCCGCAAAGGAAAACTCCGCCTTTCTTTTGTAACACTAGTACTCCTAGTACGTACTCCCTCCTTTCCGGTTTATAGGGCTTATCTCAAAATCTTAGTTTTTCCATTTTATAAGGCTCAATTTGGTTGTTCTCCATCACAAGTTCAGATTCCAAGGTGCATTAAATAATTATATGCAAGTATTAAGAGAAAATTAACCAACGCATGTACTTTATGCATGCATGCATTGCAATTAATACATTGGTAAACATAAATTTTTGGGGAAATCAAGAGCATTAATTGGGTGCTTTTGCAAATTACAAAAAGTATTCCACCACTCACCATCTGCCTTGGTTGGTGGGATTTTTGAATTGAGCCCTATAAACCGGAAAGGAGGGAGTAGTACGTACTACGTACTTATCCTGTTTGGGTCTAGGTCTTGCATTGCCATACTCCGCCACACATTTT
>NC_053022.1:195529806-195547044 GCF_003073215.2 Triticum urartu
GCAATGGGCAGACATCTCTGTCTGCACAAATATCAAGCAGCTAGTAAACATATACCCCACCTTGTATTTTCGGTTTAAACATGTCTCTTCCGCTTAGCAGCATCTGTATGTTTTGCCCTGGACAATTTCATACTGAATTGATTTGCTGGTTCAGAGCAGAAATATAGCGCCTATTCTTCATCAGACCAAGGATATCCATGTTCGCAGTGATGGAAGAGGTGAAATCGATACAACCGAAAATTGAGCATCCAATCATTGAATCCTGTCCTGCACCTCCAATGTAGGTCCACCCTGCCAATAAATTCACATGCAAACCACTAGTATTACTATCTAATGACAGTACAAAAAGAGTAGCAAGATAGTAGCAAACCATGTACCTTCGTAATGAACAGCTCATAGTGCCACCAATTGGATATAAAGGTTTGGAAAAAACATGCTCCTAATGTTGAACCAGTTGGACTTTTTGTGCAGTTCCACTAAAATCGAGCATCCCTGTTTGCATAGATATTGAAAGTGTGATTACTATAAAAGTGGCACTAGTTGAAGCATAGACTCACAAATATAAGCATTCCAATTTCTTAATGGGAAAAGGTAGCAAGACTGTTTCTAACCACCTGTTTGAAGGAATAAATAAGGCAACAAGCTGATGTCAGAAAGGCATATATAGTTCTTTCTGAAAGAATGATCGATTCCTGACCTTTCCTCTTCTTTTAAGCATATTTTGTGCAGTTCAACTAAAATAAAATGCCATCACCGCCTTGACAATTCAGTGACACTGTACAAAAGGAAATGACTTAACATTACATCATGATGTCAGGTATGTAGTCGACAGGCATTAGAGACAAACTTACAGACCTCCTCCGATAACATAATGAACATTAATTTTAACAAAGGTGTGACTAGCTTTACCGGGATAATTTGAGTGAACTCTACACCCTCTGTTCCTTAATATAAGACGTTTTCGCGGTTCATTTAAAGTACCCAAACGTCTAGTATTTAGAAAAACAGGTAGTAGTTTTCTTGAGCACATATCTGGGAAAGCTTGCCACACTTTATTTATGTCCATACGCTAATGCAACACCATTCAAAATTTTGAATACTACAAATATACACTAATCCAGTGGCTAGTGCAACAGTAGAGTAGTTATTTTATTACAGGGTACAGTACAATGGTTTTACTGAACAGATTTCAATAAACTCTAGCACTGGAAGATTTCTATAAGAATTAACAATACAAAATGTAAAGGTAACACAGTTTCAGCATTGGTATACTAGTGTGCATGAGCATTAAACCAAATACAAAAGTCTGAAGGTAACTAGCATTATTAACTAATGACAGTATAAAAAATTGCAAACCATGTACCTCCAAGGTAAATATCATTTCGAACTCGGGGGACCTTAAAAATTGCTATCCCAATCTTGATAATCGATCAAACATAAAAACTTGATCGAACGAATCAAGAGAACATCCGGAGGAGGAGGTGCCCACTCTTGACCTTTCCTCTTGTCTTCATAATTTGTCTGTGCAGTTTAACCAAAATAAAATGACATCAGCGCCTTGGCATTTTGGTGACACTGTACATAAAAAAATTAACTTATCTCATGAAAGTGAGGTATGTAATCTATAAGCATTAACAGTGCAAAAATCTGAAGGTAGTAACAAGTTTCATCATTGGTATACTGGCTGTGCAACAGCATTAGAATGCCTTAGCTGAAAAATCTTTAATACATCCACAATCAACAGCTAACCCTGAAATAATCCAGTGACATTAAATGGCATTGCTTAAATTTATCGGTGGCATTAGACTGAGAGCGGCATTAGTTAAATGTGGCATCACTTTAGCAGTAGCATTGCTTGACTTGACTGCTGGCGTTATACTAACAGCAAAAAAGTGGCAATAAGAGCATGGGAGGCCCATTCGGACAGTGGGCGCACCAGTACGATGTACCTCCACGGACGCATAGAGTGGTGAGGGAGGTATGGTTGCCCAGAGCAACAAATATCCAGGCAGCATATGTGGATTACGTCCCATTTTTGTTCTTTAGCCACCTTTTTCCTATGTGAGGACAACAAACCGATCGACCTGGTCATTCTCTATTGCGTTGTCATGCCTTTCTACCCTTCTTCAACCAAGAGACACGAGACTCGTTCCTTAGCTACTATTTTCCCCTTTTCAACCTAGATGCGGGTTCGATGCCTACTCTCTTGGACAGTACAGTCTCCCTTCCTTTCCTTATTCAACCCAGACATGGATTAGTCTGCATGAAGTAGGGTTTCCTTTAATAGTGCAAATTAAGGTTTTCGTCTGCGTGACCAGCAGAGCAGAGGATAGCAAATTGGGAAGATGGTGGAGTGGAAAAAGATCCACATGCAGCGACATGGCAGATGGGGCAATAGAACAAGGGTATGGTTCGAAAAGAGGTAGCATACCTGAGGGTCGGCGGGAAGTGGCTTCGCTCGTGGTCGTCGTCCTCCGCACACACTACGGCAGCGAAGCTTGGGGACGGAGGCCATCCCGCGCGGGCGCTAGGTCTGAGAGGACGGCCTTGTCGTCAGTGCGTGACCTCGCTCGCCGACGACGAGTGCGTCAACGCTGCACGTCCTTTTCTTCCCGACGGATCTGTGACCACCGGTGAGGAGGGAGAGAGGGCCGTCTTTTTTAGATCTGGAGAGAGGGTGATAGTGTGAGAAGCAAGTGGGCAGCCCTTAGCAAGAAAGCTCTGAAGCTCCAGCCTATATATCTTTTTATACTACTAGTACTAGAGGTGGAGTAGTGGTAGTAGTTTATATTTTCTCTGCAAACAGTACCAGTTAGTCGTGCTTCAAAACTGAACGGCACGCCATTAAAAAAATAAAGGTCGATAACTAATGCGGCACCTCGGGCCAACGCGGCCAGATCGCATTTTGCACGAGAAATTACACACCATGTTTCGTTGACATGTGGTCCCGTTCCAACATGTCAGTGAGACGACGAGTCCTTTTGTACAATTTTCGAAAGGACGTGTAGGCCGGGGCACCTCTTCGTGTACCGTGGCAAACTGGCAACCGTCCACCGACTCTTCGCCTTTCCCTCTCGATTTGGAACTGCTGTCGCACGCTCTTCCTCCCTCCTCCATTTGCCTTCACCCTTCCTTCTGCCATTGTTTCGATCTTCTCCATGGAGGGAACAAGCCAGAAAACGACCCCGTTATTCTTGCCCCGATCTGAAAGATGACGTGGTGGGGGAACTCATTGATCGGTGCGACGTCATCACCTCGGCTAGCATGGTAGGTTTCGTTCAAGACCATTCTCGACTCAACTAATAACATCATTACAAGGAACCCAAGGGTCCAGGAGCGGTTTGATCTCCCTTATCTTCTTCGCTATAAGCCTGTTCGCATGGGCGCGGACGACGGAGGCCTCGCCTTGTGCAAGTTGATGGCTTGATAATGATACGTGTGATGTCAAGATGCCATCGCTTAAGGGTAAGGCCTGGGCTGGCGCAAATGGAGATTGGGTTGTTTATATTGGGTACAATTGCGAGTGGGAACTTGTGAATGTGTATACTCGTCAGCGGATTCCACTTCCAAAAATCTCAGAGTGCCCTGAGGTTGAGCACACAGATTATCTACGTACGTTCAAATACGATCATGGTGGCTGTCGTCTACGGAAGATAGCAATTGTCGAGTTCCCAACCGCTCCTGGAATTACGAGAACCATATGAAGTTGTTGCTATATTCGACAAGCTTGTTGCCATCGTTACTGATTCCACGGTTCGTCCATGGACATTGTTCAAAAATCAGTTTTTGTACATGGATGATGAGTACTATGATGCAATTAAATACGAGGATCTTGTGTTTGCTTCCACCACTCGTGGCATTGTTTTTGCATGGGATCCTCATTGTTTCGGTACGTTTGTCTTCCACCGTAATTATAATTGTTTCATCCACATGCATGCGGGTTAGCAAGTTTTCGTTTACTAATTAACATTCTTCTTGTGTTTCCAAGGTCCTGTGAACATTCCACCACCTATACTTGAAAAATTTTATAACCAAGGGGGAGATGACGATGGTGATGATCACGATCATGAGGATGAGCAGGACTTATATACTCAGTGGCGGCTGGCAACTAATTCCGATGGATCACCTCTTCTTGTCTGTATACAGTGCACTGAGATTGTTACTACTGAGGGAGCACGTGTTGTCTCCCATGGTCGCCCTCTCCGGACCTATTCCAACACCCGTTGCAGGGTATTCGGGATGGATACTGGTGTGCTAGCGCCAACACCTTCTCCCTGGTACAGTATTGATAGTCTTGGAGGACTCGCTCTTCCTTGGACCAAACTATCCAATGATGGTTAAAGGCGATCCAGCTGCTGTTGACACAACGTTACTACCATTTATGAGAAGCAACTGTATCTATACCTTGGACATTGCGGTGGTTCCCTACCCTGCTCCTGATATATGCCGCTTCAGCCTGGATGATCAGTCCTGCGTTGCTCTCGATATTGACAATAGCTGGCCCTTCCCAGAGCACCTATGGTTCAAAGCAAGCGTTTCCAACACCAAGGATTGGTTGAGTTGAAGTTCATTTCATTGCTTGTTATTTGTTGTGTGATGAAAACTTCAGTATTTACTAGAATGTTTTGTTGGAAATAATCTATAATCCAACATGTATCATCGTTGTCGTTGTGTGTTGATGACTTGTTGTATGTAATGAATGGTACATTTGCAAATGCGTGTCATAGACTCAATTTATGAATGGTTTTCGAGTCACTTCTTGGAGTGTGAGTACCGTAGTAGTATAGCCAGCATCCGGTTAGTATATGAAGTTGCCACATCACATAGAGCCAACCTAATATTGGAGTACCAGATCTGAGATGCCACGTGTACCAGATGAATGACTCCAAGTTCGACCACCGTGATGCTAGGTGCGAGCCGAGGAACACTGTTGGAGAGACCCCCCTCATAATTTTCCTACATTGGTCGTTTGATTCATAGGATAGAATGCTATAGGATTTTTTCCTATGTAATCATGTTTTAATTGGCAATCTAGCATCCACTCCAACTTTTGTTTCACTTCCTTTGATCCTACGAAGAGAGTACTTGCTCTAAATGATGTGCCGCTGCAAGAGCCGCCTATATTAATTAACCATGCTCTAAAAAGGTGGACCAGCTTTGGCTATAGTAGTACTGTACTAGGTTAGTAGGTGACCTTGCGCTTGGCTCTTCTCCTCTTCGGAAGTCGAACAATAATGATGGTACTACTTCTGGCAATCTGACACCAAATGAACTGCTGCACGTCCACCGCTTGTAAGCAAAAGTTTCTCCTCGTGCTGCGAGCCACCGCGCACGCGTTGGCGAGGGAGAAGGCATAGTAAGCAAGCTTCTCGTCGTTCTGCGAGTTGACGGGACACATCAAAGTTATGTATTTATAGTACTCTCTTCAAAAAGGGCCGACCATGTCCATGGCTACCATCCCGTGCTCTGTCATTGAGTACATGCACTATTCACGTGCCATCGAGGAGAAAAAATATTGCATAGTACTAGGTGCCATCGAAGTGCACGACTCACTTACGCACTGCATATCTCCATTTTCTTGCATGACACGCCACCTTGATGCTAGATGTCCCGCGTGTCATGGAGGCATATAGTATGATTTTGTAAAATGGAGGCATATAGATGTCCCGCGTGCCGGCAACAGGATGAACAAAGCTCATGTCTTAAACGAAAGAGTGGAAGAACATAGATTCCCGATGACCGAGAAGGAGCTACAAACCTCGGGGTGGAGCGTCTGCACTCATAATATTTTATATTATTCAGCGATATAAAATCAACCAAATCTCTCCACGTTCTATACCATTCATATATTACTATGAGAATAACTTTGAACGTAAGCCATTAATTCACTCTATCCAGTGGTCATAGTTGTAAAATCCAAACAAAACCAAGCATGGATCAACTCTTTTTTCGAGATCAACTCTTTTAGCACTTAGATTGTTGCCGCCTGCCCACCTAGCCCACCTATATATCCACTCACGTGTGATGACACAGGAGCTATCCACTCAGATTGTATGTTAAAAAAATAAAGGTCGATAACTAATGCGGCACCTCGGGCCAACGCGGCCAGATCGCATTTTGCACGAGAAATTACACATCATGTTTCATTAACATGTGGTCATTCCAACATGTCAGTGAGACGACGGCGAGTCCTTTTGTACAATTTCCGAAAGGACGTGTAGGTCGGGGCGCCTCTTCATGTACTGTGGCAAACTAGCAACCGTCCACCGACTCTTTGCCTTTCCCTCTTGATTTGGAACTTCTGTCGCCACTTTCCTCCCTTCCTCCATTTGCCTTCACCCTTCCTTTTTGCCATTGTTCGATCGTCTTCTCCATGGAGGGAACAAGCCGGAAACGACCCCGTTATTCTTGCCCTGATCTGAAAGATGACATGGTGGGGGAACTCATTGATCGGTGCGACGTCATCACCTCGGCTAGCATAGCAGGTTCGTTCAAGAACATTCTCAACTCAACTAATAACATCATTACAATGAACCCAAGGGTCCAGGAGCGGTATGATCTCCCCTATCTTCTTCGCCGTGACCCTGCTGACTGGCGCGGGGACGAGGGAAGCCTCGCCTTGTGCAAGTTGATGTCGCTTGATAATGATACGTATGATGTTAAGATGCCATCGCTTGAGGGCAAGGCTTGGGCAGGCGCAAATGGAGATTGGGTTTTTTATATTGGGTACAATCGCGAGTGGGAACTTGTGAATGTCTACACTCGTCAGCGGAGTCCAGTTCCAAAAATCTTCGAGTGCCCTGAGGTTGAGCACACAGATGATCTATGTACGTTCAATATGATCATGGTGACTGTCGTCTAGGAAGATAGCAATTTGTCGAGTTCCCAACCGCTCTTGGAATTACAAGAACTATCAAGTTGTTGCTATCTTCGACAAGTTTGTTGCCGTCCTTCGTGGTTCGACTGGATGGATATTGCTCAAAAATCAGTTTCTATACACGGATGTGTACTGTGATGCAATTGAATACGAGGGTCTTGTGTTTGCTGCCACCACTCGTGGCCCTATTTTTGCATGGGATCCTCGTAGTTTTGGTACGTTTGTCTTCCACCGTAATTATAATTGTTTCATCCACATGCATGCGAGTTAGCAAGTTTCCCTTCTCTACTAATTAACCTTCTTCTTGTGTTTCCAAGGTCCTGTGGACATTCCACCACCTATACATGAAAATTTTTATAACTAAGGGGGAGATGACGATGGTGATGATCACGAGCATGAGGACGAGGAGGGCCGATATACTCAGTGGCGCCTGGCAACTTCTGATGGATCACCCCTTCTTGTCTGTATACAGCCCACTACCGATGTTACTACTAAGGAAGCAAGTGTTGTCTCCCATGGTCGCACTCTCCGGACCTATTCCAACACCCGTTGTATGGTATTCGGGATGGATACTACTGTGCTAGCGCCAACACCTTCTACTGGTACAGTATTGATAGTCTTGGAGCAAACTCGCTCTTTCTTGGACAGAACTATCCAATGATGGTGAAAGGCGATCCAACTGCTATTGATACAACGTTACTACCATTTATGAGAAGCAACTATATCTATACGTCGGACATTGCGGTGGTTCCCTACCCTGGTCAGGATATAGTAGGTCGCTTCAGCCTGGATGATCAATCCCGCGTTGGTCTCGAGATTGACAGTAGCTGTTCATTCCCAACGAATCACTTGTGGTTCAAAGTAAGCGTTCCAACTCCTAGGATTGGTTGAGTTGAAGTTCATTTCTTTGCTTCTTACTTGTTGTGTGATGAAAACTTTAGTATTTATAATGTATCCTCGCCATCGTTGTGGGTTAATGACCTGTTGTATGTAATAAAAATGATATGCCTGTGATAAACTTACTAAATTTATGAATGGCTTTCAAGTCACTTCTCTGAGTGGGTGCTGCGACGAGGCAAAAAAATATTTTCTGAATACATAATTGTACGTGCATTGCAATAGGTTATCAGATGAGGCCAATCAACAATAGTACACTATTTGTACTAGCTTCACATGCTGCACTATCTCTACAACTACGTACGTAATACAACAAGTTTTAAACTTGAGACCAGCTACCCATCCTCACAAAGAACACTTTTTAACCAAGCACAGACTCTGGGAAATTTGGCCATAGTGTGAGGTGGGCCATATGTTAATGTGTTCGCTGTACGCAACCAGCACCTCAAATCCTCGATACTACTACTATAAGTAGTAGGAGTAGTAGGGGGGCATGGGCCAGAACAAGCATTCACATCCAGGAGTACGTCACATGCCACCAGCACGACTTCCATCTGACACCATATTTGTTGGAGTCCGTGCTACACCAATCTCTTCAACCTCGTCGTTTCTCTAACTCAGCCATCGTGCGGCGGGCGAGGTGGTGGTTTGCCGATAGTCAGTTTGCTCAACTGCGGTCCCACTTGCAAGGCTAACTCCAATGCACGACCCCAAATGGACCTCCGTTTTTCCCGGATTATGTCCGTTTGCGTAGGGCAATGGGTCGTGTCGAGGCCATTTCTCGGATGCGGTGGCCGTGCGCCGAACGCGCGGAAGCATCCCGGCCGCGTACATTTTTCTTTGCAAACACATAATCTTTTTTTTCATCATTGATTTTTTGGTACATGGAAATACATCACCAAAATTTTGATTAGAAAAACAAGAACCACAAGAATACATTTTAGAAGATATCCAACTTCCATAACTGCTCCTGTAAGTTGGATTAGTGCCTTCTCGATACATTCATTATTGATCTACAGAGGCTCAATCCTGCGTGCTTCTTTCTTCTTCGAGTGTAAAGAAGTAGACATGTCTAGCCTCTATTCTATCAAAAAGTGCACTAGTCTCAGCTCTAGCCTCTATGCTAGCTAAAAGTGCTAGAACATCTACTAAATTGCGCCCTATCAATATATCGTTGTACTCTTCTTCCCAATACCAAAACTTGCATCCATTCTACACAATAAAATTTTAAGTTAGCACAACCGAAGATTTGGTTGAGTTCTTCCTCCTTTTGCCGACACATGGGACATCCAACATCCAGGTCGTATCATGCAAGAAATAGAGTGGTAGTTAAAGCCACGTGATGTGCATCTTGGGTTAAATTGTAAATAGAATCTTACTACTCTTGAGTAACTCCAAAAGAGGCCACCGAAGATCTTTATTGGATTCGTTTTTCATCACACGCGCGTCGAGGTGAAAGATGTGAAGGTTCAGTGGGTCCTCTTGCGTTTTCCACTGACATGTGGGACCGCATATGAGCAAATAGACGATGGGCTCCGTGCGTCTGCTGGCTGGCTGAGAGAGAGATAGAGGAGGCTGAGCATGGACTCCCAGGAAATTGTTCTACGTAACCAGCACTGGATATAAGTGCGGTGGCATGGGCCATAACTAGCATTCATGGTCTAGGCAGTACGGCAACACGCCACCCACAACGAGTCCCATCTGACACTAATTTTCTTAAGAGTCCATGCTACAGCCATCTCTTTCTCCCTCCTGTTTCTCAGCCATCGCGCCGGTGGGCGTGGTGGGGTTTGCGATAGTCATTTGCTCACTGCGGTCCACTTGTAAGTGAAAATTGCAACACAGACGCAATTTCCCCTTAAGCAGCGTGCCGGACCAACCGTGTGGGGGTGCAACGCGAACCAGCAGGCTTTTTCCGTTTGAACTTGTAAACTTGTAAAATTTGGTTCTGCTCATGGCGCGACCGATAGATAGAAAATAACAATTTTTCCTAGAGTAATGAGGAAGTTTGGTTTCTGGCGCGGTTCCATGCATGAGTATCGTAGGTTGAATGTGAAAGGTAAGATAATTACTAGTAGTACCATATACTACTACATGGATTTGACGGAAAGGAAAGATACATACGAATCCATCATGACATCCTCACGCCCTAGTGCAACTAGGTCACCACCCGACGTGTGAGGAGAAGCGGCGTTGGCGGCAAGCTCACATGCTTCTGAACATGCCGTCCAAGGTTGCCCTGCGGTCCCAAGAAGGCAGCGTCCTATCCCTCCTCTTGCATGTAGTAGTCCTTGTGGACCGATTTGCGCGTAGACGTGGGTGATTATGTCGATGGTGTCTTGCTGCGCCAGGCGCTGCGCGGCGAGCGCGACCTCGAGGTGGACATTCTCCGGCGCGACGGCGGGCAGTCGCAGGGCCACCAGTGCGTCGAAGAGGTTGTCACCATATAGGCCGTTGAGGGTGGCAGGCATCGCAGAGCCTGGGCGCGTGGGGCTGGAGGCGTACGTCAAGGTCGTCCGCGAGCTTCTTGACGACGGTGAACTTGTCGAGGAAGCCGATGAGGACCTCGTCGAACAAGGAGACGAAGCTGTTCGTCTAGCGGCCCCTCGCCCTGCGGCCTCAAGCACTACCTGGAGACGTTCCTCGGTGCCCGGGCCGCAGGCCGGTCGTCATGGACCATCTGGCATAGCCGGCTGATGCTCGCGCTCATCGCCTCCATGGGTCTAGCTTCTAGTCAACTGATCTTGCATTGGAGTGATCACTCTTGCCCTTGGGTGCGTAGGTGCGTAGGATTTCGTAGATTGGACTGGCGGGAGCCTTTATATGAGAAGTGCAGACTGCGTTGAATTCACGTGCGTGTTGGCCATCTACTCCTCGCCCCTCTACTGCACCTGCCTTTGGCTGTATGACAGGTTGGCCAGCCACCCGTTGGGCCCACGTGTCATACACCCAAAGGCAGGTGCAGTAAGTCAATGAAGCTGCGTCCCCCTCCGTGCCCGTGCATGCTTTCAATGACTTGAGACTACCAAACATCACATGCAGTGGTTAGTTCATTGCATGTAATCCTATTAAGTAGCAAAAAGACATTAAGTTATCTCGCCGATAGGAATAAAACAATACACCATGTATTTATTTACAGAGGGAGTAGTACATTTTTGTGACATGCATTACTAGATATTGCTAGTCAAATACTAAATCCAGATGGACGTGGTAGTACTACTAAATCCAGACGGTGGTGCTAGTACTAGTAGTAGTAGTACTACCAATGTAGTAGCACTGTACTACCCGTTGGTCAAATTATTACGTGCTGCTCCTCACAGTGAAGTGACAAGACCCTACGCCGGAGATGACACCTGAGTATAGGCGCCGTGTTCGGCATACCATAGTCAGCCTCACCGTCTGCAGTCACTATCATCATGGCTGTAGACCTAGCCTGCTTACAACTAGCCATGTTCGACATAATTTCCCGTGCGTAGATGCCCGTGCATTGCACGAACACCAAGATTGGGGGTGGACGGCGCCGGCAGCGGCCATCGCGCCAGATTTTTCCATGGCCTAGATGTGGTGGGGAGGAGATAAGGCTGATTGTGAGAGACAAGGAGTTGTTTGTAAATAGGGAACAAGTGCGGGCATCTTTTTGCAAAACTGGAGAAGTTTGGTTTGTATGCGTCAGATCTAGATCCGACGGCTATTGGTGAAAGATGGCAGGCACAACATCATCACCAACTCAGGACCTGTTTGATTCGCAGGATTTTGAAAACGCAGGAATAGGACACGCAATATTACAAGTTTCAAACTGATATTACAAATGTTAGGAGTAATGCTGCACCTACGAAGAGGGAATTACTAGGAAGTTTACGTAAGAACTTTCGTTACTTTAGGTGGATGCAGCATTATCGTACAAACTAAAATCCACCGCCCTGACAAGTCACTAATGGGCAAATAAGTTTTCGAGTCTCTGGCCACTTGATGTTTCAAAAACAAATTCAGCTTCTGCGGAGACTTTGTCATTTAGGCTTAGACGCTTGCGGTGATCAGCACGCCATTCATTGTTGCGCCAGAGAACGCCAAACCTCATTACCTTGAGCACACTTGCCTCCAGAACAAAGAACCTGCCAATTTAATCTCAGATGTGCTGCCTCGGTAGTCGATCAAATCAATTTCTGTAAGATGGAGATCAAGGCATTCGATGAGATTGTTATAGTGCAGCACATTTTTCACTTTCGGTCTTTTTTATCTGCAAAAGAAGAGAACATATTAGAGCAGCTGGCTGTATAAGATTGCCGTGTCATCAAGAGGTACCAATATCATTCGCTCATACGATAGGGTTGGCTGGCTAGTGATATTTTTTCACTCTCTCTCTCTCTCTTTCCTCTCATTTACCTAGGAGTACGTGAAGAGCTTGGGCATTTGTTGCCTTCCACTATGTGACTGATGCCATAATACGCATCGATGTCAAATCAAAAGATTTTGGCACCGCTCTCGCGATGTGAGAGAGTTGGCACCGTTGTGCACACAGACCCACATGTATAAACAAATCAATCAAACCAACTACACCAGCCTCTCACTCTCCCAAACAAGTTTTTTTATTGCCTCAGTCCTCTCTCTCTCTCCACGCAAGTGTTTTTTCATTGCGTGAGTTAATTTGGCACCAGAGCAAAGTAGGTGATCCAGATTGGGGCACCAGGTGAGCAATGGAGGGGCATCGATGCCAAATGCATCACAAGTGAATTTGGCACATGTGTTTTGGCCTACATAGTGGAGGGCCGTTATAGCCCACTTTTGTACTACCTCTTATTTAGTTAAAATTTTGACCATAGATTTACGTAAGAAAATGCCAATGCATGTCACTAAAAATTACACCATTTGAAATTATGTTCAAATACGAATCCAACGATATAGTTCTTAGTGACATGCATTAACATTTTGTCAGTTAAATCTATGGTCAAATTTTGATACTACAAAATAGGAAGAGTAAACCAGGACGGAGGTAGTACTTGCTCTTAGGGTAACCATAGAGTTACTGGAGTAGTCTAAGTTACTTTCCACTATGACTAGCCTAGGCTACTATAGTAGTACAACAAAAAACGATGCAGGTGATCACGTGAGAAAAAAATACTAAAAACATTTCTTTCGGTGCAGTGCGTAGATGCAGTTTTGAACACTACACTTGTCATCGTAATTTGGGAAAATTACGAAAAATTGAGCTACGTTGTGATTACCGTTTACTAATAGGAAAGAAGTTTCACCTCGATGAGTAGCTTCTCCGTGCACGAAAGCATGTAAGGAATCCAACAACTTGATCCAGATTGGGGCCGATAGATTTTATTGCCAAGATCTTCACTATGCGCATAGACTGGGTCAAGCTTGTGGGAATCATTTTCTGGAAGACGGTCGTAAATACATCAAGAAGAAATTTAAAAATGTGAATTTCAAGAAGACGGAGAAGAAGATGAGTGTTGTACCTGAATGATTATGGATCCAATAAAGAGTTCGGAGAATTTGGCAGACGAGTGCACCAACGCTGTCAATTTCGGTGCGTCAATGACCCTGATTTTTGTTGGACCTTCTAGATCCGATACAAGCAATCTCTCAAGGAAAGGCGCATTCTCAATGACCATAACGTGGAACAGCTGGAGTGATCTCTTCCCAATTGATGTCTTGTTGCGGGGCCAGCAAGACACATAAATCCATCAGAGATTCGTCGAGGCGATGTGGAGGCTAATGAACCCGTGGATCTGCTCAAGACGAAGGTACTCGAGCGCAGTACAGCTGCGGAGCAGGTGCTCCATAGCCTTCTTCGAGATGACAACGTCGAAGAGGTCGAGCTGCTTGAGTTGAGGGAGAAGAAGGGCGGGCGTGGCATTAATCTGGGGAAGATAGCAGGAGCTGAAGCTGGCGCGGCGCAGCGTTGGCGTGAGGCGGAGCGCACGGCGGCAGAGAGCGACATCGTCCAGCTTCAAAGCTGAGCTCCTCGAGCTGATCTAGGGCGGGGGATAAGAACCACTCGTCGAACTTGGGTTGGACCTTGCAGTTGGTACTGAACATGCGGATGTCAAGGCGTTTGGCTGGCCCAGGGTGCGATGAAAGGATCTTGGAGACTGTCGGTGTCAAAACCGGCGGATCTCGGGTAGGGGGTCCGAACTGTGCGTCTAGGCGGATGGTAACAGGAGGCAGGACACGATGTTTTACCCAGGTTCGGGCCCTCTTGATGGAGGTAAAACCCTACGTCCTGCTTGATTAATATTGATGATATGGGTAGTACAAGAGTAGATCTACCACGAGATCAGAGAGGCTAAACCCTAGAAGCTAGCCTATGGTATGATTGTATGTTGTAGTTGTTGTCCTACGGACTAAAACCCTCGGTTTATATAGACACCAGAGAGGGTTAGGGTTACACAAGGTCGGTTACAAAGGAGGAGATATCCATATCCGTATTGCCTAGCTTGCCTTCCACGCCAAGTAGAGTCCCATCCGGACACAAGACGAAGTCTTCAATCTTGTATCTTCATAGTCTAACACGTCCAATGGAGATAGTCCGGCTGTCCGGAGACCCCCTAATCCAGGACTCCCACAGTAGCCCCTGAACCAGGCTTTCAATGACGATGAGTCCGGCGCGCAGTATTGTCTTCGGCATTGCAAGGCGGGTTCCTCCTCCGAATATACCACGGAAGAATTTGAATATAAGGATAGTGTCCGACCCTGCAAAATAAGTTCCACATACCACCGTAGAGAGAATAATATTTCCACAAATCCAATTTGCTGACTTGTTTTGGCAACACGACATTATGTCACGGCCCGGTGATTATTCGAACCGTTTCCTTTAACTAGCCCCGCACATAACGCGAGGCAGTTTTTTGACACGTCTTGTCAAAGCAGAGATCGTGTCCCCTTATCACGGGATTCTCATCAATACGGGTGTGGGTAACCCAACCGCGCCATCGATTACGGCGCTTGGGGGATAAGCGAGTTTTACCAGGCTAGTGGGGACATAGTTTCGTCCGCCCATATAAAGGGATAAGGATTCACCTTTTCATCCACGCCTTCTTCCTCCTTTGCTCATCCATTTTCGCACACTCGAGCTCCACCCAAGTCCACATCCTTCCCTCAACCTTCTCCAAACATGTCCGGAGCGGGAGGCAAATGGATGGCTTCCTCCGTTACGGAGGGACATATCAAGAAGCTGCGCGAGCCGGATACTTAGCCGCGAATATCGCGCATCGGCTGCCCGCTGCGGGGCAGATCGTTCCCTACCCCGGAACCTCACGAGAGGGTAGTTTTCCTCCACCACTTCCTCCGCGGACTGGGGTTTCCCCTCCATCCATTCGTCCGTGGTCTCATGTTCTACTACGGGCTGGACTTTCATGATCTGGCCCCGAACTTCGTCCTCAACATTTCGGCGTTCATCGTCGTGTGTGAGGCTTTCCTCCGCATCCGGCCCCACTTCGGCCTGTGGTTAAAGACCTTCAATATCAAGCCGAAGGTGGTGGAGGCCAACAAGCAGAATGCGGCGGAGCCATGGTGGGCAAGATGCCCAACGTTATATGGCTTGAAGGCTCCTTTGTGGAGACAATAAAGGGATGGCAATCGGCGTGGTTCTACATCACCGAGCCGCGCGACGCCAAATGGGCGGCGGCCCCCGAGTTTCGATCCGGATTCCCTATACGGCTCACTTCCTGGAAAGAGAAGGGCTTGTCGTGGGGTTCATCGGTGGAGCTGGATGGACTCCAGAAATGTATCCGGAGTATGGCAAGCAAGAAGCTCAAGATTGTCAATATAGTCCAGGTTATGCTCATCCACCGGATCCTCCCGTGTCAACAACGGGATTTTAACTTGTGGGAGTTCGACCCGGCCCAGCACCAGACTCTGAGCGAGCTCTTCGATGCGACGCACAAGGACATCTAGAAGGTGCTGTTCAAGGGCGCCGAGGTCCCTCCTTCTCTCGCCGAGGACCGTGGACTAAGCGCAAAGAGCCTAGCGCGTTCGGTGAGTTCAATACGTCCCGTAGGACATTTATTTCCCCTAGCTTAATCATGTGCGGGGTCTAATCTCCATGCCTTTGACAGGACTGGGTGGAGACGTCGGGGCAGATCAACTGTCCAGCTCCTTTGCCCGAAGACCAATCGGCGCTCTCCTAGCGAAGATGCTGACTCCGGCTCCTTACAAGGTGCCGGAGAAGACCAAGAAGGCCAAGGGACCCGAAAGAGTTCCCGATCGCCAGGCGATCGGGACTCACCGTCCGATGACTCTGCGGCGCACTCCTCCCCCGAAGACGAGGAAGAAGAAGAAGATGCTCCCCTCCAGGCGGGGAGATAAGAAAAGGAAGGCCCCCCAACTAGGGGGCCGAAGGGTTCAAGAAGGGAAGGACTCTCCTTCCGGACAGTTCCAACCGCCACCGACGAAGCGAAGACGAGTGGTTGCCCAGGGCCAAGCCCCTGGGGAAGTCGTAAGTATTCGAATACCAGAGTAATTCATAGCATTCCTTTGCCGCACTACTTCACCTAACACCGACATATGATTATGCAGGGCCCACCCGAGCCAGTATCGATGTATCATCGGACGGCTCCCTGCGCTCGTCGGACATGGATAGCGATCCAGTCCCCACCGCCACCTTCCCCTATCCTGCGGACGACACCGAGGTGCTGTCTCACGAGGCACCGGGTCGAGGGGAGACAGTCCCGGAGGCACCTCAAGGCGGCCTCGCGGACTCCGGGAGCCAAGGGGACAAGGCCCTTGAGAGCTCCGAGTTCGGCCCTCAGCCAAACACCGCGACGGAACCTCCAGCGGTTCCGGGCTCGGGCAGGCGGCCTCCTTCTAAGAGGGGTAAGACGGCTGTGCCGGTGACCTCCTTCTAAGAGGGGTAAGACGGTTGTGCCGGTGGCCTCCTTCCATCGACGAGGAGCACCGTACTATTATGAGTGTGGTGTTCCAGAAGGTTCAGTCCGCCAAGAGCAGATTGACTGAAGCCTATGCCAGCCTTCTAACAGGCTTTGAGGTAAGTGTTTTAAAATGCAGTAGAAATATTACCGCATAGACAGTAGCCCCTGATGCTTTGTTCGGGGTTCACAAAGAAAAGCCGAACAGAGGATCAAATAATATTGCAGGAGTCTAATATAAGTATGTCAATATGCATATGCAGGCCTCGCTGCTGGCGTCCGCCGCACTGACTGCGGAGGTCGCCGTACTGAAGCAGGACCTCAAGGGGTCCAAGAAAGAGCTCGGCCTTGCCAAGAGGCAGCTCGAGAAGAACAAGGGTAAGTAATACCCTATCTGTAGATATGTATATATAAAAGAAGATGCGATTGCAAAATGACAGGATCATTGTATATTTGCCAGGGGCCATGACCGAAGTGGCGACCCTGAAGCAAGTGCTAACAAAGGCCGAAGATAAAGCGGCCAAGGAGCGCACCGAGCGGGAAAAACAAGAGGCTCGTGTGGGCGAGGTGCACAAGAGCTCCAGGCTC
>NC_053022.1:195548044-195563000 GCF_003073215.2 Triticum urartu
CAACAATGCGATCCTCGAAGAATAGAGTATCCTTGTCATCAAGGCGATAGTACTTGTACTTGGGTTGACTCTTGGCAATCCCAATCTTCACCTTCTTCACCATAGCATTAAGAAGTTGAGCCTCGCGAATCTGATCTTCGAAAGTAGGAGAGACTTGGAGGTTGGCGAGGAAACCTTGAGGAACAACTTGCAGATTGAGTTTGCGGAAAGCTTCACAAAGCTCGGGTTGGTAAGGCTTGAGAATCAAACTGTTGCAGTAAGCCTTCCTGCTCAATGCGTCAGCAATTACATTGGCCTTGCCTGGAGTATATTCGATACTTGGATTATACTCTTGAATCATCTCGACCCAACGAGTCTGCCTGAGGTTGAGATTAGGCTGAGTGAAGATGTACTTGAGACTCTTATGATCAGTGAAGATGTCCACTTTTCTTCCCAATAAGAGATGTCTCCAAGTTAAAAGAGCATGGACAACTGCCGCCAACTCGAGGTCGTGAGTGGGGTAGTTCTTTTCGTTGGGCTTCAACTGGCGAGAGGTATAGGCCACAACTTTCTTCTCTTGCATCAACACTGCACCAAGACCTTGAAGGGAAGCATCACAAAAGACCTCAAACGGTTTGGATTCATCAGGAGGAGTCAGAACTGGAGCAGTGACTAACTTCTCTTTCAGAGTGTTGAAAGCGATGTCACATTCAGGAGACCAAACGTACTTCACATGCTTCTGGAGAAGGTTGGAAAGAGGCTTCGCGATCTTAGAGAAGTTCTCAACGAACCTTCGACAATAGCTTGCGAGACCAAGGAAGCTGCGGAGTTGCTTCACATTCTAAGGTGGTTCCCAATTCACACACACGAGGCCTTTTCGGTCCCTTGGTTAACCGTTGGAGTATCAAACGAAGTCCAAATGGTTCGAAACTTGACAGGCCGTCTACCAGTAGTAAACCAAGGCCGCATGACAAGTCTCGGTCCAATCCGAAAACGTTTAACACCCGCACACGAAAAGAGGTAGAAAGGGACACCGGAGGACATAGGAGCGCCGGAATGCAAAACAGACAACGGGGAAAATGCTTGAATGCATGAGACGAACACGTATGCAAATGCAATGCACATGATGACATGATATGAGATGCATGACAAAGACGAAAACACACCAAGGCAAAAAACCCGACAACGAGGAAATAGAATAACTTAGTGTCGGAAACGGCAAGAGTTGGAGTACAATTAAGGTAAATTACATCCGGGGTGTTACAACACTCCACCACTATGAAAGGATCTCGTCCCGAGACCTAGGACTAGAAAAACTCCGGGTACTCAGAACGGAGGTGATCCTCGCGTTCCCAGGTGGCTTCACGGTTGGAATGATGTGACCACTTGACTTTGAGGAATTTGATAGACTTGTTGCGAGTCTTGCGCTCAGGTTCTTCAAGGATAGCAACGGGGTGCTCACGATAAGACAGGTCTTCTTGGAGATCAATGTCTTCGAAGTTGGCGGTGCGGTCAGGGGTCTTGAAACACTTGCGGAGTTGAGAGACATGGAACATGTCGTGCACGTTGCAAAGTTGGAGGGAAGCTCAAGTTGATAGGCGAGATCGCCTCTCTTGCTGACGATCTTGAAAGGACCCACGTATCTAGGGGCAAGCTTCCCTTTGATACCGAAGCGACGAGTACCTTTCATTGGAGAGACGCGGAGGTAGACATGGTCTCCGATCTCGAAAGCCAAGTCACGATGCTTGCTATCATAGTAACTCTTCTGGCGCGATTGCGCGGCTTTGAGATTATCACGAATGACTTTGCACATCTCTTCTGCCTCTGTGATCAAGTCATTGCCAAGAAGTTGACGTTCACCACTCTGACCAGTTAAGAGGAGTACGGCACTTCCTGCCATAGAGAATTTCGAATGGGGCCTTGCCCGAACTCGCTTGGAAGCTGTTGTTGTAGGAGAACTCGGCATATGGAAGACAATCTTCCCACTTCATACCGAAGAGATGACGCCACAAGCCCTGAGCATATCTTCAAGAATCTGATTTACTCGCTCGACTTGGCCACTAGTTTGAGGATGAAAAGTTGTGCTGAAGCGATGTTGGTGCCCATGGCCTTCTGAAAAGAATCCCAAAACTTGAGGTGAAGATGCTGCCACTGATCTGAAGAAATCAACTGCGGAATGCCGTGCAGAGAGACAATCCGGGAGGTATATAGCTCTGCCAATTGAGCTGCTGTGATAGATTCTTTGATAGGGGGGCCACTTTAGTGAGCTTGTCGATGACAATGAGCAACTCCTTTCCTCATACCTTACTCACCCGTAAATACCGGCACCCGCGGCCGGGCGCCGGCACCGCGCCCGGCTCCACCGCGTGCTGTGCTATTTATGTTGGCATAGGTTACATCGTGTGTCACTCAGTCCCAGATGTAAAATATAAGTGAGATATTGGTACCTACTAGATAGAATAAGGAAGAGAGCCCTGGGATACTAGTATAACGTCCTACTAGGACACGATACCATACTTCGAGATAGATCATTACCAATTTGCTTGGGATCATGTGGGAAACTCCGCATCTACGAGTCCCGAGTCTCAAATATGGTCAACTTCCATTCTGAGAAGTTGCAAGAGGGTTGGCGAGATCCGACGACTATAGAAGCGACGCGACAGACGGGTGGCGGGACACGTGCCGTGTCCAGTCGACAAGGACCGGTGGGGGCCACATTGCTATGCGATCTCGGAACGTGCCAGGTGGTCCAGTTGTCGATTACTCCGGGCGCGCTTGAAGGTGTTCGGGTCCTTAAACGCCGAACTAGTGGATTGCCTTAAGAGGCTGCTTTGTGCTTCCGCTGCGAGGGCCGCAGTGTGCTCCTCCGTTTGGAGAGAGCGCTCTGTGTTTCCATTATATGTAATGACCCCCTGAGGTCCTGGCATCTTGAGCTTGAGGTATGCATAATGCGGTACCGCATTGAATCTCGTCAATGCGGTTCGCCCGAGCAGTGCATGATAACCACTGCGGAATGGGACTATATCGAAGATTAACTCTTCGCTTCAGAAGTTATCCGGGGATCTAAAGATCACTTCCAGTGTGAATGAGCCTGTGCAATGGGCCTCTACACCTGGTATGACGCCTTTAAAGGTCGTTTTTGTGGGTTTGATCCTTGAGGGGTCTATACCCATTTTGTGCACCGTGTCCTGGTAAAGCAGGTTCAGGCTGCTGCCGCCATCCATAAGGACTCGAGTGAGGTGAAATCCGTCAATAATTGGGTCTAAGACCAGTGCAGCGAATCCTCCATGACGGATACTAGTGGGGTGGTCCCTGCGATCGAAGGTGATCGGACAGGAGGACCATGGGTTGAACTTTAGGGCGAGTGGCTCCAACGCATATACGTCCCTGAGTGCACGCTTCCGCTCCCTCTTGGGGATGTGGGTTGCGTATATCATGTTCACCGTCTGCACTTGTGGGGGGAACCTCTTCTGTCCTTCGGTATTCGGCTGCCGGGGCTCCTCCTCGTCATCGCTATGTGGCCCCTTATCTTTGTTTTCAGAAATTAACTTGCCGGCCTGCTTGAACACCCAACAATCCCTATTGGTGTGGTTGGCTGGCTTGTCGGGGTGCCGTGTATTTTACACGATCGATCGAGTATACGGTCCAAACTGGACGGGCCTGGAGTGCTTCTTTTGAATGGCTTTTTCCTTTGACCGGGTTTAGAGCGTTTGAATCCGGCATTGAATGCCGTATCCTCGGTATTGTCGCTGTTAATGCGGCGCTTATGTTTGTTGCGACGTGACCTGCTACTGCCGTCCTTGGTATCCGAAGTACCATGGTTCTTTGATATGTTGTTACTGCGAGCCAGCCAGCTGTCTTCTCCCGCGCAAAAGCGGGTCATGAGTGTCCTGAGGGCTGCCATAGATTTCGGCTTTTCCAGACCAAGGTGCCGGGCTAGCCACTCATCGCGGATGTTGTGCTTGAAAGCTGCTAGAGCCTCTGCATCCGGACAGTTGACGATTTGATTTTTCTTTGTTAGGAACCGTGTCCAGAATTGCCTGGCCGATTCCTCTGGCTACTGAATTATGTGGCTCAAGTCATCGGCATCTGGTGGTCGCACATAAGTGCCCTGAAAGTTGTCGAGGAATGCGGCTTCCAGATCTTCCCAACAGCCAATGGACTCTGCTGGCAAGCTGTTGAGCCAATGCCGAACTGGTCCTTTAAGTTTGAGTGGGAGGTATTTGATTGCGTGTAGGTCATCACCGCGGGCCATGTGGATGTGCAGGAGGAAATCCTCGATCCATACCGCAGGATCTGTCGTGACGTCGTATGATTCTATGTTTACGGGTTTGAAAGCTTCTGGGATTTGATGATCCATTACTTCATCTGTGAAGCATAAGGGGTGTGCGGCACCTCTGTACTGGGCTATATCACGATGCAGCTCCAATGAGTCTTGCCCGCTGTGTTTGGCCCGGCCGGATTTACTTTTACTATATCCGGCATGACGTTTATCGTCTCGCATAGTGGCGCGCCCTCGTGATCCGTAGATCGATCTTGCATGTTTTGCTTTGTCCTCCAATACGTCTCATAGGTCTGGCATATTTCCCCATGCCTTTTTATTTGAATGGAGTCAGGGTGCAGGCTGAGCTTTTGGCTGGAATGCCTCTCTATCCCAGCCACGAGGTGGCCGATCAGCCGCGTCATACGCTTCTTCCTCCAGTCGGGGTAGCAACCTACATTTTGGGTAACTCTTAGAGCGGCGTTCGAGTTTATATTCCTCGGCCGCGAGGGCTTCAGTCCATCTGTCAGCTAGCAGATCTTGATCAGCTTGAAGCTGCTGCTGCTTTTTCTTAAGGCTATTTGTCATGGCTATAAGCCGGCGCTTGAAGCGCTCCTGTTCGACGGGATCCTCTGGCACGACGAATTCATCATCGTCGAGGCTTGCCTCGTCTTCGGAGGGGGGCATGTAATTATCATCCTCCACCTCTCCATCTGCCACTCTCTCTGGAGGGCTGGCCTCTCCATCCTCCTGTCCTAGATCGTGCTGGAGGGGATTGTTGCCATCTTCGGCACTATCCGGAGTGTTATTATCTCCTGTGCCGGTATCACCACTTTTGCTTTGGGGACTTAGAGGGCGCCGCTGACGTCGGTGCTTGGGTTGCTTCTTGGAGGGGTCATCCTCCGCTGTCTCGTCGCCATTGCCTTCTTTGGGTGTGTCCACCATGTATATATCGTATGATGAGGTGGCTGTCCAGTGCCTGTGGGCAGTGGTTCCTCTTCGTCTCCCGCATCATCGTCCATACCGTCGATGTCTTAGGAGTCGAAGTCGAGCATGTCGGTTAAGTCGTCGACAGTGGCTACTAAGTGGGTGGTGGGTGGGCAGCGAATTTCTTCGTCATCCGCATCCCAATCCTGCCGGACATAGTTCGGCCAGTATCCTCCTGACAAGGAGAGATACCTTAATGAGTTCAGTATGTCGCCAAAGGGCGAGTCTTGAAAAATACTCGTGGAGGTAAACTCCATGATCGGCGCCCAATCGGATTCGCTAGGAACGGGCGCAGGCGGTTCGGAGTCCGTGGCCGGAGAAGGATCCGGCAGTCCAAAAACACGGCTCTCATGCAGGGTAAGGTCGATGTTCGGCTCGATCGCCGCTGAGGGTAAGGCCTCCGTGGCGGGGTCCATCCACCCGTCCATGGATAGCGCAACTGGCTCCGAATTGAGGGTCGGAGCGGCTCCCGGGGCGATCTCTTGAACACTGTCTGATGGTAGAGCTAAATCATACTCATCGTGACCGCGTGACGCACAGGGCAGAGGCTCGAATCCGTCGAAGATCAAATCTCCGCGGATATCGGCCGTGTAGTTTAAGCTTCCAAACCTGACCTGGTGGCCAGGGGGCGTAACTTTCGATCTGCTTCCAGATGGCAAGCGAGTTTGGCCGCAGTGCGAAGCACGAACAAAAAGATCTGTCCGGGGAGAAAGTCTCACCCTGGACTGCATCGCTATCGAGAATCGTAGGAGCCATCAATGCCTAACGGCGACGACACAGAGGAACTTCTCATGAAAAGCACCAATGTCGGTGTCAAACGGCGGATCTCGGGTAGGGGTCCCAAACTGTGGCGTCTAAGGCGGATGGTAACAGGAGGCAGGGAACACGATGTTTTTACCCAGGTCAGGCCTCTTGATGGAGGTAAAACCCTACGTCCTGCTTGAATTTATTTGATGAATATGAGTATTACAGAAGTTGAATCTACCACAAGATCGGAGAGGGCTAAACCTAGAAGCTAGCCTATGGTATGATTTGTTGTTGTCTACGACTAACCTCCGGTTTAATATAGACACCGGAGGGGGCTAGGGTTACACAAGGTCGGTTACAAAGGAGGAGATATACATATCCATATTGCCTAGCTTGCCTTCCACGCCAAGTAGAGTCCCATCCGGACACGGGACGAAGTCCTTCAATCTTGTATCTTCATAGTCCACAGTCGGCCAAAGGATATAGTCCGGCTGTCCGGACCCCCTAATCCAGGACTCCCTCAAGGAGATTGAGGTGTGTGTGTATGTTGTAGGCAGACATCGTTGGAGAGGTTTATCGATCGGTGTGTGTCGGAAAGGAGTTGTGGAGACTGTGGGAGAACGACCTAAAGAAAAAAATGAATGTGCGCGATGGATAGAATGTTGAGGGAGGGGGAGGGCGAGGAGGGTGTGTGCATGCACGAGAGAAAGTTAGTGGTAGCTACAAAGGTTAGAGGATTATGTGGGTGTAAGAGACTAACAAAGATCATAATTTTATATGAAAGTGGATTCATATATTGGAATAGGAGATCATAGAGTTTTAAACATATGCATGCATGAATATAGTGGTGATACGCGTGTTGTGGTTTTGCACATGTTATACCATAATGTGATGATGCATGGCGTTTGCAACTCACACCTAAATGTCGAACAATCTAAACCATACTATACATCAAACAATCTCACATTTTATTTGAATTTGTGATAATGTGTGGCATTTGCTGCTTACAACTAAATATTGAACAATCTAAACAATACTATATATCGAACATTCTCACATTTTATTTGAATTTGTGGTAATGTGTGGTGTTTGCAACTCACATCTAAATACTTGTAGGCGTAGGGGGGCGGGGCACCATACATAATGTGATAAACACATTATACATATGAGACATGGTTTAGTTTGTGAAGATCTAGCTAGAGCTTAAAATGTACTATGATTTGAAATCAACATAAAGTGGATTCAAAAAATCGAGTTCGAGTTCATATAGTACACATAGTTCATATGTAACTCGAGACTAATCATGTGGTGTGCTATGATGATAATACACAAACAATGGTTTAACTTGACAATAATGACGATTGTAGATCTTATTAAAACAGATAAATGAATTCAAATTCTTTGACTTCACAACAATCATTTTTGTGGATCTTATTCAAATAGAGAAACGAATTCAAATTTAGTTCATATTGAAGCGGTAGTATATACGTTTGGAATGCACTAAAATGTTCATTTGAGTACTAGGTTGCATGCATTATACACGTAGGGAAATATTTTAATTGAACATAACATGAATTCGAAGTTTTGAATGACATTTGTAGTGCGAATTGATTTGGTACAGTACACGTTAGGATTGTCCGGAAATTTCATCCTGCGCCTTGTTAGCCCAAAATATTTATGATATATCTTTGTCTCGTTGTGCTCCGACAACTCCCTCCATCTCAACCCGCGCCTTGCCATTCCAAAATTACAACGCACGCGAAAACTCCCACCTCTTGTGAAACCTCGACACGCGAAATGCCCGTGATACGCCTGAACCGAAAGAACCGCCTCAAATCGGTGGGGGTACTTTCGTAACTTACCCCACATTTCGGACAAGCGCGTCCCTAAGCCATGGTTTCCCCACTCCCATCCCATCCGCCCACCCGTTCGTACACCAAGGCCGGCAAAACCCACGAAGCCCCACACCCTCCTCCGTCCGCCACCCAGCCGGAGCCTCTTCCCCGACGATGTCGTCCATAGCAACACCTCGACGTCCCTCATCCACCGTACCGGATGAGGATCCGTCGTTGATCTGGTTGTTCCGTCGGTTCAGCCACCCCGTCCTCCACCTCCAAGGAGCTGCCCTGATGTTCCCCTCGTCTTTTGTGCCACCTCCATTCCAACACCACCGTCTTCACCTGCACCACCGGAAGAGCATCATCATCACTGTTTCCTCATATGAAGTTGCGCCTAATCGATGCCACCAAAGAGGTTGTACACAAATCGCCGCATTTTCTTCTTGATTCGATCTCAGGTGCTGCCGGTGCTCGGTCCCAAGCCGACACGGTGGGGATCCACCCACGGCGGCGTCGCCGACCACTTCCTCCACGACGTCGCTCCCTCGGCGGCGACGTCCACATCAGTAGGAGCGCTGCTGCTCTGCTCTTGCTCTCGGTCCCCTGCCTGGTTTGCTCTTGCTCTTGCTCTTGCTGCTGCTCTCGCTCTTGCTCTTGCTTGCGATGCTGCTGCGATTTAGCTACACTTCAGTCGACTGAATCAACTTTTGGGTCAATCGATTTTCAGGGGGTGGGGCTCGCCAGAGTTAAGGAAGAACCAGCCGCAGCGGGGAGGGGGCTCGCCGGAGAGGTACCCCACTATCTATCTTAGGGTTCAGGGTGGGGGCGGTGGTAGCCGGCGGTGTTAGGGCAGTGGCGTGGGGATCGTTGGAGAAAAAGCTCACCATGGGGGGCCTACAGGGATGGCCAAGGCGGCAGCGGACCGACGGTGGGGAGTGTTTTCAGGGCGGGCGGGGCAGCGCATCGCCGACGGCGGGGGGCGATTGTTTGGCCGGTGGTGGCTGGCGGCTCAGGGGGGTGGAGGTTGAAGATGAACTGCAGGCCCTTGATTTCGTATCCAACGGCTGCAAAATCGACTGACCAGAGATGAAAAAGTCAGTTGACTGACTTGTAGCCTCACCTCTAGTATGTTCAATTTCGATAGTAAAATTTAGTTTCGACAGCAAAATTCAGTTTCGACAGTTAAGCTCAGTTTCGACAGTTAAATTATGTTTCTACAGTTAAGTTCATGTTAATGTTGTCTCTCTTGTCCTGCTTCAGCCTCGGCGTCGTACAACTCACTGTAGCTACTCCAGTGACGAAACCCTCTATCACAGCGGAGTAGTACCTCGGGCTCCATCTCCAGACGCCTAAGATCTTCTTCCCCTCCTTCGACAGGCAAGTCAACCGGAGCATCCTCACCGGCCAACCTAATCACACTGAGATCGACATGGCTTCGCCAAAGAGGTTGTACACTTCTTGTGGTTTGACTTAATCTCACCATACTTCTTTGCATCTTGTGATCTTCCGATTCTTGAGAACCAAACACCCAGATTGGCAGAAATCCTGTGTTTTTAAATTCTCTGTTTTGCACGTGCATTCCTACCCTATTCCTGTCTATTTCCTATCCCTGCATTGTTAGAATCCTCATATTCAAACAAGCCCTTACACAATTACTTCTATTACAGATATGTATCAAAGAAAACCTTGTGTGGTTTGTGCTGCTCCTGCAGTGCTATGTTCCACCCCAGCTGAGCTGCTCCAACGACGAAAGGGTTCACCACAGCAAGGATCCGCTCTCCAGACTGTCTTTCGCCGCCTCAGATCTTCTTCCCCACCGCCGGCAGCCACGACAACTACATTACCATCATTAACTGAGCAGATGACCCTGAGGACTACACGGGTCCGTAAGAGAGGTCGCACTCTTCCATGTCTGCTTACGTTATGCATCGCTTAATATGATGACATGCTACTTTATCATCGTGTTCACATTTAGACTCTGACTCAGGTCCAAACTTATGTTGAAACTTGAGTTTTTAAATGGTTGTGGGGTACATATTGGGGCAGCAATCAGTACTATATGTCTACTATCTGGTTAATCTCAGGTGTGTACTATGAGTTTCATGCTGGGTGCAAACAAACATTAAAGGAGCCATTATCTGTATATTTTAACTAAAGCTATTATCTGCCTCCTATTATTGGTTTTTTGGGTCTATCCACAGTTTGCTACCTTCACTCTGGATTTGTGCATGCACTCCTTACATAATCTCACTATGTTTTATTCCTATGCATGTCAGTTATTGTACACAATGGAACTGAACATGTAGAGAAAACGAGACAAGCCTTGCGTGGCAATAAAATTTCGTGCAGACGTCGCTCCATGGTGGGCGCAAAGGCAGCCCCCCTCTACCCATTTTGGATCAAATCAAGAGGAAGATAACTGTTCTGAGGGGGATTCAGAAGCAGAAGACCACTCCTATTTACCCCATGAGGTCTTCGCTCTAACTTGGCATGCTGATGTTGGTAATATCATGCATATGGTGCCTTGCATTGCTTACTGTATACATCAAAGATGTCATCTACTTAGTTTAGACATGCTTTGTGTCAATGTCATCTGTTTAGTTTCGTTATCGTATATGTAAATCATGCAACGCCATCTTGTTTAGCCAGGCATCATATATGTGAATTTTGCAATGCCACCATGGTTAGCCAGTCATCTTATATGTGAATTATATCATGACATCTTTTTTTATTATGTGTTAAATTTGTCAACAATTTTAGCACATTCAATTACTCTTCCTGTGCATTAGCCATTCGACACGGTCATGGAAAAAATCTGGTGTGGAAACAAGGTCTTCAGAGCAGACAATGCTATCTGACGAAGCGCATGTCTTGCTGGTTACAGATAGCTCCTCAGAGGAGGATTCAGAGACAGATGACCAGTCCTATCCCCCCCCGAGGTGCATGCTCTAACTTGGCAGGGTTATGTTGCTCATATCATGTGTATGGTATCTTGCATTGCTATGTCATTTGCTTAGTTTAGACATGCTTTGTGTGAATGCCACCTGTTTAGTGTCTAATTACCATATATGTGAATTATGCAATGCCATCTTTTTGCAAGACATTATATATGTGAATTATGCAATGCTATCTTGTTGCAAGGCATTATATATGTGAATTATGCAATGCATGCTGTTTAGCCAAGCGTCATATATGTGAATTATATCATGCCGTCCTTTTTTTGTATTTCTCATTGCTTTTGTCGACAATGTGAAAGCACAAGTGCTCCCTAGGTGGTTTTGATAATTGATGACAACATATCTCTTGTTGGACTAACATTTCAATCTAGCATGTTTCAGATAAGTTCAACAATGGAGTGGCATGGACTAAAGGTTGTGGGAACTCCTTCAAGATGCTAAGGAGAAAGGATTGGATAAAGCTTCAAGCTCAAGACTCTTCATTTTATATTTTAGTGATCCAAGATCACATTGAGTCTTTAGGAAAAGCCAATACTATCAAGGAGGGATGAGGTGTTGCTTAATGAGCCTCTTGCCTCATGTGCTTAATGATATGCTCCAAAATCCTCAGCTACTTTCCCACTTCCACATATGACCTAAACCCTAAGCCAAACTCGGTCCTACCGATTCTTCCTATCCGGCGCCACCGAGTTTCACCTGTCATAAGCCACTGCCAAACCCTAGCAATTCGGTTCTACCGATAGGGATCTCGGTCTCACCGAGATGGGATTGCAAACTCTTTGTTACCTATTGCAATATTCTCGGTCCCACCGAGATATGCAATCGGTCTCACCGAGATTGCAATGTAAATTCAGTGTTTCCTTTTTGTAACTTTTCGGTCTCACCGAAAGAGCAAATCGGTCCCACCGAGTTTGCCTGACCAACTCTCTGGTTAGCTAATTACCAAACTCGGTCTCACCGAGTTTGTGTAATCGGTCTCACCGAGATTACGTTATGCCCAAACCCTAACCATATCGGTCCTACCGAGTTGCATGTCAGTCCCACCGAAAATCTCTAACTGTCACTAGGTTTACATTTTTGGTCCGACCGAGTTTGTTGATTCGGTCCCACTAAAATTGGAAAACTGTGTAACGGTTGGATTTTGTGTGGAGGCTATATATACCCCTCCACCTCCTCTTCATTCGTGGAGAGAGCCATCAGAACACATACACAATTCCAACTCATATGTTCTGAGAGAGAACCACCTACTCATGTGTTGAGACCAAGATATTCCATTCCTACCATATGAATCTTGATCTCTAGCCTTCCCAAGTTGCTTTCCACTCAAATCTTCTTTCCACCAAATCCAAATCCTATGAGAGAGAGTTGAGTGTTGGGGAGACTATCATTTGAAGCACAAGAGCAAGGAGTTCATTACCTACACACCATTTGTTACTTCTTGGAGAGTGGTGTCTCCTAGATTGGCTAGGTGTCACTTGGGAGCCTCCGACAAGATTGTGGAGTTGAACCAAGGAGTTTGTAAGGGCAAGGAGATCACCTACTTCGTGAAGATCTACCGCTAGTGAGGCAAGTCCTTCGTGGGCGATGGCCATGGTGGGATAGACAAGGTTGCTTCTTCGTGGACCCTTCGTGGGTGGTTGCTTCTTCGTGGACCCTTCGTGGGTGGAGCCCTCCGTGGACTCGCGCAACCATTACCCTTCGTGGGTGGCGCCCTCCGTGGACTCGCGCAACCGTTACCCTTCATGGGTTGAAGTCTCCATCAACGTGGATGTAGGATAGCACCACCTATCCGAACCACGGGAAAAACATCCGTGTCTCCAATTGCGTTTGAATTCTCCAAACCCTTCCCCTTACATTCTTGCAAGTTGCATGCTTTACATTCCGCTGCTCATATACTCTTTGCATGCTTGCTTGATATGTATTGTGTATGTTGAAATTGTGCCTAAAACTCCACTCAAACCAAAAAGGCCTAAAAATTGCAACTTTAGCACTAAGTGTCTAATCACCCCCCCCCCCTAGACACATCTACTTCTAGACCCTACAAGTGGTATCAGAGCTTTGGTCTCCATTGCCTTGGTTTAATCACCATTGGAGGAAGATGGATGTGTCTACCTTAGGGAGTCTTAGACATAGAGTGCCTATTCTTGATGGAGAGTATTTTCGTGAGTGGAAAAATGAGATGCTTGTAATTTTCAATCAATATCATTTGAACAAGTATATTGCTAGCCCTTGTGCACCTCATATTGATCCTTTGCATCCTACCCTAGATGAAGATATTGACATGATTCGCAATCTTAGAACTATTGAGCTCATCATTAGAGGATTGCCCAAAAATTTGATTGCTAGTTTGCCTACTCTAAATTGTGCCTATACTATATGGAAATTTCTTGAGGAACGATTTCCCGATCATTCCTTGAAAACTTTGGATGAAATTCTCCATAAATCTATTGCCTTGAGTAAGATGAACTCTAGTGATCCTAGTTTTGGTAATTGTCTATTTGAACTCACCAATCTTAAGCATGCTAAAGGAGATGTTGGAATCATTAGTGATATCATATTCGAAGCTATAAGAATTCATAAAAGTGACCACTTTGATGATCATTTATCTAATGAATTACCCTCTCTAGGAAATGATGAGTCACAAGATCATGGTGAACATGGATACTATGATGATGATGATGATGATAGTGACTTCGATCTTGATGATGCAATGAGACATTTTGGTCTTATGGCAAATCTTTGGGGATATGAGTCAGGAGGAAAGGAATGGGTTCTTGATAGTGGATGTACTGATCATATGACCGGAGATGAAGAGATGTTCCGTGAGCTTGCTGAAAATGACGGCCCTCGAAAATTTTTCACCTTTGGTGATAATTCAAAGGGTAAAGTGGTTGGCCTTGGTAAGGTGGCCATCTCACATGATAGTTCCATTCAAAATGTCATGCTCGTTGAATCTCTTGGCCACAACTTACTTTCAGTATCTAGACTTGCTGATTTCGGTTTGAATTTCCTATTTACTGAGGTAGAGTGCCAAGTATTTCGTCGAGACAATCATAAAATGGTCTTTACCGGTATGCGTAGAGGTGATCTTTACATTGTCGATTTCTCTAAAAAGGCACAACCTAAAACTTGCTTTGTTGCTAAATCCTCAAAAGGTTGGTTGTGGCATAGACGACTAGGTCACGTTGGCATGAGAAACCTTGACAAGCTTATTAAAGGAAATCATATCCTTGGAGTTAACGATGTCATATTTGATAAGGATAGACTTTGCAGTGCTTGTCAAGCAGGTAAACAGGTTGGAGGAAGGCATCCCGTGAAGAACATCATGACCACAAGAAGGCCACTCGAGCTACTTCATATGGATCTTTTTGGTCCCAACGCCTACAAGAGTCTCGGTGGAATCTCTTTTGGTCTAGTTATAGTTGATGATTTTTCAAGATTTACGTGGGTGTTCTTTCTTAATGACAAGTCGCAGGTCCAGAAGATCTTCAGAAACTTCGCTAGGAAGGCCCAAAATCAGTTTGACGTGAAGATCAAGAAGGTTCGGAGTGACAACGGAACGGAGTTCAAGAACACAAATGTGGACACCTTTCTTGACGAAGAAGGGATTTCACACGAGTTCTCGGCTACGTACACACCTCAACAAAATGGAGTTGTTGAGAGGAAGAACCGGACGCTCATCGAAATGGCAAGAACGATGCTTGATGAATACAAGCCGCCGAAGCACTTTTGGGCAGAAGCGGTTGAGATAGCTTGTCACGCAACAAATCGCTTATATCTTCACAAGCTACTCGGCAAGACGGCATACGAGCTTCTCACCGGTAACAAACCCCAAGTTGGATACTTTCGAGTATTCGGCTCAAAGTGCTACATTCTTGATAAGCATCGTCGTTCAAAGTTTGCTCCTAAATCTCATGAAGGTTTTCTACTTGGTTATGGCTCAAACTCTCACACTTACCGTGTCTACAACAATTTCACCCGAAAGGTTGAAGAGACGGTAGATGTGAAGTTTGATGAATCTAATGGCTCGCAAGTAGAGCAATTTCCAATTGATGTAGGAGACAAAGACCCTTCAGAAGCAATCCAAGACTTGTCCATTGGCAAAATTCGTCCAACGGAGGTAAAGGAGAGTACTTCATCCGTCCAAGTGGAAGCTTCTACTTCATGACAAAGTGAACCAAGACATT